>NC_136527.1:161141765-161414265 GCF_053919585.1 Euprymna scolopes | reverse complement strand
CGAATACAACATTACCCTTATGGAAATTGCACTTTCCAATTTTAGTGCCATTTGCAATAACCATCAACAAAGCTCAGGAAACAAATTTTACAATTGTGTGGCTTACAGCTATGCACCGACTGTTTTTTCACGTGGACAATTAATGTTACATGTTCAAGAGTCACCAAACCAGAAAATCTCGATATCAACTAAGAAAATGGAACAACAAAAACTGTGTACCCATACGAAATGGGAAAAAAAACCTATAAGAAACATGCATTTCCTCATTTCGGAATTTTTCAATTGCGCCAATTTGATCCACATCAACGCGTTGCAGGTTACAGCTAATATAATATAAAATTATATTTCAATCTTGTTTTGTCAGCATTTACTCTCTTTGCCTTTACTAAAGAATCCATATATTAGTGGAAGTATCCGTTTTGTACAAGAAAAACGGGGATATTAATCATAGTTTTGAATGTCCCAAAAAAAAAGGTATTTATTATAGTCCTGATTGTATCAATATAAAAGATATCCATGATAGTTATGATTGTATCAATATTAAAGATACTCATCATAGTTATGATTGTATCAATATAAAAGATATTCATCATAGTTATGATTGTATCAATATAAAAGATAATCATCAAAGTTATGATTGTATCAATATAAAAGATATTCATCACAGTTATGATTGTATCAATATAAAAGATATTCATCATAGTTATGATTGTATCAATATAAAAGATAATCATCAAAGTTATGATTGTATCAATATAAAATATATTCATCACAGTTATGATTGTATCAATATAAAAGATATTCATCATAGTTATGATTGTATCAATATAAGAGATATTATATCGTAGTTATCATTGTATCAATAAAAAAGATATTCAACATAGTTATGATTGTATCAATATAAACGATATTCATCATAGTTATGATTGTATCAATATACATAATATGGTTATGATTTTATTAATATCAAAGATACTCATTAAAGTTATGATTGTATCAGTCTAAAAAATATTCATCATAGTTATGACTGTATCAATATAAAAGATATTCATCATAGTAATGATTTTATCAATATAAAAGATATTATATCGTAGTTATCACGTATCAATAAAAAAGATATTCATCATAGTTATGATTGCATCAATATAAAGATGCTCATCATAGTCATGATTGTATCAATATAAAAGATATTCATCATAGTTATGATTGTATCAATATAAAATATATTCATCTAAGCTATGGTTGTATCAATATAAAAGATATTCATCATAGTTATGATTGTATCAATATAAAAGATAATCATCATAGTTATGATTGTATCAATATAAAAGATATTCATCATAGTTATGATTGTATAAATATAAAGATAATCATCATAGTTATGATTGTATTAATATAAAAGATAATCATCATAGTTATGATTGTATCAATATAAAAGATAATCATCATAGTTATGATTGTATCAATATGAAAGATATTCATCATAGTTATGATTGTATCAATATAAAAGATAATCATCATAGTTATGATTGTATCAATATAAAAGATAATCATCATAGTTATGATTGTATCAATATAAAAGATATTCATCATAGTTATGATTGTATCAATATAAAAGATATTCATCATAGTTATGATTGTATCAATATAAAAGATATTCATCATAGTTATGATTGTATCAATATAAAAGATATTCATCATAGTTATGATTGTATCAATATAAAAGATATTCATCATAGTTATGATTGTATCAATATAAAAGATAATCATGATAGTTATGATTGTATCAATATAAAAGATATTAATCATAGTTATGATTGTATCAATATAAAAGATATTCATCATAGTTATGATTGTATCAATATAAAAGATAATCATCATAGTTATGATTGTATCAATATAAAAGATATTAATCATAGTTATGATTGTATCAATATAAAAGATAATCATCATAGTTATGATTGTATTAATATAAAAGATAATTATCATAGTTATGATTGTATCAATATAATAAAATAATGTAAATAAAAGATAATTTAATATTTTATTTTCCTTTGCAGATGTTCCTGCTTGAACGCTTGCATGTAATGTGAACGATCCAATGTTTTATTTAATACCTGCTACAGAGAGGATCATATAGTTTCAGGGAAAACATATAAACTTACGTCTGTTGCAAAAATATCACAAATTCTAATCTTCATCAAATCTTTAGAAAAAATCTGAATAATTTGTAATAAACATCTTGTCTAACATCTACAAAAAATTCAAAAATATCTCAGATTCTAATATTTCAGAAAAAAATCTGTATAATCTCTCATAATTATCGTGCTATTCTTATTTCACAAAATCATAATTACTTAAACATAGAAGTATACGTTAAATATAAACCGTATTTTTGTTCAGTTTGTGAATATACTTCTACTAAAAAAGACATTTAGTGCGACATATTATGAGTCGTACCAGAGAAACCCCTTCTTGTAAAATATGTGGATTATTTTTTTCTAAGAAAACAATTCTAATGCGACATATGATATGCCACACTGAGGAAACATCATATTCTTGTGAATTGTGTGACTTTGTCTGTCATGAGAAACAAAAGTTAGCAAGACATATGAAGACACACTGCGGTGAAAAGCCATATTCTTGTAAACAATGTAAACATTCTTTTTCTCAACAATCTCATTTAGTTACACATATGAGAACACACAGCGGCGAAAAGCCATATTCTTGTGAACAATGTAAACATTCTTTTTCTAAAAAATCTCATTTAGTTACACATATGAGAACACACAGTGGCGAAAAGCCATATACTTGTGAACAATGTAAACATTCTTTTTCTCAAAAATCTCATTTAGTTACACATATGAGAACACACTCTGGCGAAAGGCCATATTCTTGTGAACAATGTAAACATTCTTTTTCTAAAAAATCTCATTTAGTTACACATATGAGAACACACAGTGGCGAAAAGCCATATTCTTGTGAACAATGTAAACATTCTTTTTCTAAAAAATCTAATTTAGTTACACATATGAGAACACACAGTGGCGAAAAGCCATATTCTTGTGAACAATGTAAACATTCTTTTTCTAAAAAATCTAATTTAGTTACACATATGAGAACACACAGTGGCGAAAAGCCATATTCTTGTGAACAATGTAAACATTCGTTTTCTCATAAATCAAGTTTAGTTAGACATATGAAAACACACAATGGCGGGATGCTTCACTCCAATGGCTCAAGAGCGGGAGACTTCCATTTGATGAAGAAAGACTCATTGTAGCCAGTCAAGACCAAGGCTTACTCACAAATGGATTCAAAAAAATGGCTGGCCTACAAGCAAATGGCCAATGCCGGTTTTGCCACTCAGCAATTGAGAGCCCAAGCCACCTAATGTCTGCATGTCCTATCCTATTGGCAGATGGCCTCTACACTGCCCGCCACAACAAAGTATGTAAGTACCTTCATTGGAAAATCTGTGGAGAGATGCAGCTTGACAGAGCGACAAACATCTGGGAACATGAACCACCACCAATAACATCAAATGGAAAAGTGACCGTGTTCTATGACAAAGACATACAGGCGGGGAGATACATAAAAGACAAGGCCATCAAGCCAGATATTGTAATATGGAACAAGCCTGAAAGAACTGCGCTCATTATCGATGTTACAGTCCCAAATGATTTTGGCCTTAACAGAGCTGAACGGGAAAAAATAACAAAATATCAGGACCTAAAAAATGATCTAAAAACGACATGGTCTCTGAAAGAAATAAACATTATACCGGTTGTGATAGGAGCAACTGGGTTAATAAAAAAAAAAGAATCTTCCTAAATACTTAGAAGCAATCCCTGGAAGACCAAGCTGTAACGAAATACAAATAGCAGCCATAAAGGGAACAGCATCTATTCTTAAAAGAGCCCTCGGATATAAATTTAAATCATAACAGAATCAAGTGTTAGCTCCAGGAGGGAGCCCCTTGATCTCTTAATACTTACTGAAGTAAAATAATTAAAAAAAAGCGAAAAGCCGTATTCTTGTGAACAATGTAAACATTCTTTTTCTCAAAAATCAAGTTTAGTTAAACATATGAGAACACGTGTGAACCCTCTTACCTCAGATAATGGCACTACCATGACAGAGGTCCACTTGGATCAGCCAACAGATCGTGAATTAAATCCTGGCCCCAAACCATCATGTGCAACTACAAGAAAAGGAAACAGAAGAGGCCTAAAAACCCAACCCTGGACAGTTGCACAAAAGAAGGTATTATTATATTGCTACCATTATTCAAAGTTTGAAAAATGGAGCAAAACGTCGAATGAGATCCTACAAGAGAAAATCAAGAATTCTGACCTCCCTGAAGACAAAAAGCAGACAACAGTTGCAAAACTGCGATCCCTTGTATCACAAATGACGAGATACATAACAGAAGAAGACGAAAATAATATAAAGCATAAAGCCCTAAAAGATGCTGAATATGATTACCTCCCTATTCAGGAAGAGGAGACTGAAAAAAGACTAAAGTCCAGATGGAGTAAGGATGAAAAGTGGACTTAAATTTGGGCCATTGAATATGCCAAGAGCAAATGTGTAAAACAAAAGCAAAGGACAGAAACCTGGAGGGAAATCTTCTTCTATTTATGTCCATGGAAGAAGGATGTCCCACGGAGTAATTTAACCTCTCAAAAATATAATATTTTAAAAGAACGAGTGTTTAATGAGGAAGAACTAAAATACATGAGATGAAATAACAGTCCTAATAAGCACACAGGCTAACCCACTAGAGAAACCTATTCTGTATCCCAGCAAATTTGATGAGACCGCAAATGTGAGCCTGCAACACCACCACCTTAGATCAGTGCAACAGTTGTCGGTAGCTACCCAACAGATAACCCCTACAGCACAAAGTCCAACAGAAGTGCATCACTCTATATCAGGAACTCAAATGCCTACAGAATCCTCTACACCAGCTCACTCTCACTATAAAGCAGGTAACACATCTGCATTTCCATCAACGTGTGAAATAACTCCTTCACCAGGAAAACCTCCACCTTGTGTTTTGCTTCCAGAACCAGATGGTGAGCAATTGAAAATAGAAGAGGAACTCTGTAACACAATAGAAAAAATCAACAATATGAGCATGGAAGAAAGGCCTAGGTTACCTAAAATATAAGCCTCAAGATTCTTTAAGTCATTGATCATCAAAGTCAATATTGCTCTTATAAGGCTTGTTCCAGAAGAAATAGACCTCAGGCAGCTAAATAACGTCACATATGCAGCTGGGCTGTACATTAGCAACAAAATACTTCCTCTGAATAAACACCAAAATAGAAATAAAATACCTAATGTAACCAAAGCAACACCAAAATGAAAAGCCAAGCTGATAAAAAAATAAACACCTGTAGAAAGGAACTTAGCCAATTAAAGCAGTTCATGAATAATCCCACAGTGGAAGGTAGACTCAGAAACATCGTCAAAAGAATCTGTGCGAAATTTAAAACAAATTGTAAAAATATCAGAAGCATAGTGAAGGAACTGGAAGGCAAAATACCAGCCATTGCCCAAAGAATTAAACATCGCATGGCAAAGATTCATGCAAAGACACAGAATAAGCTTTTTGCAAACAATCCCCGAACTTTCTACAGGAATCTAATAAGAGAGGAAATTAAAATCCAAGATCCCCCATGTAAACAGGAATTAGACGATTACTGGAGACCCTTATTTGAAAAAGAGGAAGTACATAACGAAGAGGCCCAGTGGATCGGGGATATTATCAATGCAAATAAAAATAAAAGAGAAATGCCAGAGCCAGAAATAACGCCAGAAAAAATAAGATCAAAGCTGGCATTAGCATCAAATCACAAGAAACCTGGCATCGACAACATATCTAACTTCTGGTTAAAACAGCTAACAGCATTGCATGATCATTATAGCAGATGTTTCACCAGAATGTTGAAAGCTTATGAAGCGACACCATCATGGCTATTAAAAGGCGATACAAGCTTAATAGTGAAAAGCACAGAAACCAAAAAACCCTAGCAAATATCGCCCAATATGCTGCCTAACCACGACTTACAAGCTGTTCACTGGATTAATAGTTGACAGCATATATGAACACTTTCATCCGGTGATTATCTTGAGGAGGAACAAACAGGATGTAGGAAAAACTGCCTGGGCACCAAAGATAAATTGCTCATTAATAAGACCATTTTGGAAGATTGCAGGAAAAGAAAAAGAAATCTAAATATGGCATGGATAGATTATCAGAAAGCATTTGATAGCGTACCCCATTCGTGGATACTAAAATGCCTTGAATTATATAAAATCCACCCGACCATACGAGAAATTTTAGCTGCCCAAATGAAGGAGTGGCAAACATTACCTTAAACCATAACGGGGGAAGGATATCCATCCCAAATATAAGAATAAAAAAAGGAATCTTCCAAGGAGACAGTTTATCTCCTCTACTATTTTGCCTGTCAATTGATCCTCTAAGTAAGCTTCTAAAGAACTACCAAGGTGCTTATAATCTACGCTACAGCCGCCAAAGAGAATCCTCCAAGTTAATAAACCATTTATTTTTCATGGATGATCTTAAGCTGTATGCTAGCTCGGATAAGGATTTAGATAATCTACTGAATATTGTCCACACTTTTTCTAATGACATCAAAATGAAGCTCGGACTGGATAAGTGTGCTATGTGTATCCTGAAAGCTGGCAAGAAGATATCTACTGAAAATATACAGCACGATGAAAATAGTGTAATCAGAGAACTGGATGAACAGGAAACATACAAATACCTCGGCATTGATGAAAATGAGTCTATCCAGCATTCAAAGATGAGAGAGAAACTAAGCCAAGAATATTTACGCCGGGCAAGAAAAATCTGCAAAACTGAAATCACAAACAAAAATAAAATTACGGCAATTAACCAACTTGCCATGCTAGTACTAACATATAGTTTTGGCATTATTGACTGGCCTCAGAAAGACATAAATTGGCTTAACACAAAGACAAGGAAAATGTTAACCTTGTACCGAGTTATTTATCGAAATCAGTGCATGCCTCGTTTGTACCTACCCAGGCGAGAAGGAGGTATGGGACTCTCGGAAGTCAATCATCAACACAGAGCCACAATCGTCAGCATAGGTCAGTACATAATAAGTTCCTGTAACCCCAAGCTTATGAAAATTAAAGACCATTATCAGAATCGAGCAAGTAGTACAACATCTATAACACAACTTGCCACTCATTTTGGAAAGGATTGCCTTACAAATGATGCTGAGAACCCAAACAAGCCTGCCACTGACATAGCCCAGAAAAGTCGGAAAAATACACTAGCCAGTTCCATAGTGTTAAAACAGAAGAATGGACCAACCATAAACGGGCAAAATACCTACCGACTGAACTATCCCAAGAATATATTGATAGGGATGGTTCCCTGGACTGGCTCAAAAGAGGATCCCTCCATTACGACCAACAGAGGTTGATATTGGCTGCACAAGACCAAGGTCTGATGACGAATGCCTTCAAAAAGACGAGTGGTCTAAGCAACAATAATAAATGCAGGTTCTGTAGCACTGAGGTTTAGAGTGTGGGCCACCTGATTTCTAGTTGCAAAGTCCTACTTGGAGATGGTTATTATACAGATCGCCATAACGGAGTTTGCAAATACCTTCACTGGAAGATATGTAAGAAACTCAACATTCAGTGTAGTAAAAACTCCTGGGAACATATACCCGAACGAACAGTTGGGAATGACAACTACACCATTCACTATGACTAAATAATCCCCACTGGTACATATCTTGAACACGCAGCTATTAAACCAGATATGGTGATTTGGGACAGAGCAAACAAAAAATCGACCGTAATAGAGTTCAGAGTACCCAATGATACAGGGCTTAACAAAGCTGAGAGGGAAAAGATAACAAAGTATCAAGGACTTATGTATGATATGAAATGAAATTGGAAATTAAAAGACGTTTCAATTATACCAGTCATTATAGGAGCAACTGGGCTTATGAAAAAGAACTTTAAAAAGTACATAGCAAGCCTACCCGGTGAACCAAGTGCAAGTGAGGTACAACGATTGCACTGAAAGGGACAGCTAGAATCCTGAAAAGATCTCTTGGTTGGACTCACTAAAATAGGGGAAAATGTCAGACATCTGGTTGGATGTCCCATCCCCTAGAAGAAAAGTTTAAGAAAAATGAAAAAAAAAGGGAAAAAGATACAAAAGCTTTCTTTAATTGAGAAAAAAGCGTTTACTGAAGCAGCGATTGATTTCACCAAATCTAACACTGCTTACTTTGCCCAAACCCAGTGAAATAGGGAGGAAAAATAGAGATTGATTTGGTCAATTTGATATGCTAAAAAAAAATATCAAAAACTCACAGAAAGTTGTAAGCAATGGCAAAAGATTTTTAAGCACCACTGCCCATACAAGAAGGAGATTGAGAAGGAAATATTAACATGTCAGAAATCTAATTTTCTGAGAAACAATGTCTTTTCTGGTGAGTAAATATCGCATCTAAAAATATGGCTAAAAACAACATTTATCCAATCAGCATTCTCCTCCCTATACCCAAGATCTTCCAAAGACACTACAACACATTCTCAGCTGACACAGCTCCCTGGGACAATGTCAACGAGTCCTAGTCTTACATGCCTACAAAAAGCAAACCGGAAATATATCCGCCTTGTCACTCCATCAAATAATGCAGCATCTCCCCAGGAATCACTCTCAAAAGACCCAACATAATTTAAATATGGGCAGACATACCAACAGTATGTCCCACTTGAACATGTGACAATGGAAGTGAACCAGTTGGAACTAGAGGAACAGCTGGCACACAGGATAGAAGTGGTACCTGATTGTTGTAAAAAATAATATGAATAAAGCCTTCAAGATGCTTGTTTCAAAAGTCAATGATCCTCTCGCAAGAATCACTGCAATCAATGCAACATTGTGTGAAATCATACAACACACGGGACAGCTTGGTTTATTCAGTTTATTCAGGCTAAAATTAAAGCCTGAGCTGCACAAATAAAAAGTAAAACCAAAAACTTTTAAGCAAAACGATAAACTTTTTGCAACAAGCCCAAGATTAGTCTATAAAGTACATTCGAAAACAATTGGATAAATAACATCAAAGTGGAGAAAGAAAAGATGCCAGCTCTAAAAATTACAAAGGAAGCTGTCTGCAGGAATGTAGCGCAATGCAGTAATTTAAAAACCTCAGGAATAGACCACATACCAAATGTCTGGCTGAAGTGAGCGCACTTCATCATCACTATACCAAGGCATTCAATAGAATAATCAGTGGTGATGAAGAGCCGGCTAGGTTGCTTACTGTAGACAGTACATCACTTATTCCCAAAAACGAGGACACCCACATGGCTAGCAAATATAGACCTATATGCTGCCTCACAACAACATACAAGCTCATAACAGGGATAATCGCTGATGCAACATACGACCATCTGATTGCTGGTGATTACCTTGTCAATGGCCTGGATTGATTACAAGAAGGCATTTGATAGTATACCTCATTCCTGGATACTTCGCTGTTAAGAGCTGTTTAATGTGCACACAGATATTAAATTATTCCTTCAGAAACAAATGGCCATATAGTGCACAGCAATTACGCTACAGCATACGGAAGGATGGATACAGACCGCAAACATTAAGATCAAGCGAGGAATATTCCAGGGAGACCGCCTCTCACCGGCCCTTTTCTGCCTCATAATGGATCCACTCAGTAAGCTACTTAAACGATGCAATGCTGGATACAATCTCAGCATGGGCAAGAATGACAAGGAAAGTAAGAGTAAACATCTACTCTTTATGGACGATTTGAAACTCTATACAGAATCCGAGAAACAATTTGTCTCTCTTATAGAAGTTGTTAAACGTTATACAGAGGATATCTGCATAGAGTTTATATTCGACAAATGCGTTTAGATCACTATAAAAAAAGGAATAAACACAGCATCAGAACATCTTAATCTTGACAATGGCTTTATTGAAGACCTTGAAGAGGATGCTGTCTATAAATACCTGGGAGTAGAGGGAATGAGACACTTGAACATGGAAAGATGAGAGAAAAGGTGCAGGGCGAATACTTCAAGCGACTTTAAAAAACATCTCATCAGAATTATCACCAAAAACAAAATTACTACCATCAATCAATTGGCAATACCCGTTGTCTCTTATGGATTTGGTATTATCAAAACATCTACTTATTAAAAGCGAGAATGCTTACAAGCTGATCCATTCAACCGTCAACAGAGTTGATCACGTGTTCTATTGTGTGTAAGCATATAAGAATGCTTGAACGTCAGAAACTAAATAATAAGATTGAAAACGTGTTAACTAATAAGGAATATTATGACAAGGAACTTCATTTGTATCCAAAGACTTACGGGAGTATCGCACAAGCTTAGGCATAGCAACTAGCCGGACTACTCCTTACACCCGTTGCATATTGTTACTCTCTCACTAACACACACATACACACACGCTCTTCCCTGACCTAGCATCCATGAACAATTCTCTATGAAGTAAAATACATGAAGTGTTTAGACATCAAGCACCAGTTGCTGATTAACATGACAATTATTGAAGGTAATCGGACAAAGCAAGGAACTCATCACTTGGATTGATTAACAAAATGTGTATCATTTCATGTACTCTTTAAAAATATCTGCTACTTAAAAGCGAAAAGCGAGGATGTTTAAAAATATTAAAAATGAGAAATCTTTTCAAAACCAACTGTATCAAAGAATGCTTACAAGTTGAGCCATTCCACCTTCAACAGAGTTAATCATGTGTTCTATTGTGTTTAAAGCTGTTAGAATGCTTGATCGTCGGAAACTAAATAATAAGACTGAAAAACGTGTTAAATGTTATTTAACTAATAAAGAATATTATGACAATTTGTATTCAACAACATGTGTGTTTTTCATGACGAGAAAGTTTTGGCGGCTAAAAGATCGTTCAGATATAAATTCATAGATCAAGTGCTACAGAAAAATTGTATCATGAAATGACTAAAAACAGTAAACAAGAAAGTAATATAATTGTTGTTTTACAAATATTAAAAATTAATGAAATGACTAAAAACAGTAAACAAGAAAGTAATATAATTGTTGTTTTACAAATATTAAAAATTAATGAAATGACTAAAAACAGTAAACAAGAAAGTAATATAATTGTTGTTTTACAAATATTAAAAATTAATGAAATGACTAAAAACAGTAAACAAGAAAGTAATATAATTGTTGTTTTACAAATATTAAAAATTAATGAAATGACTAAAAACAGTAAACAAGAAAGTAATATAATTGTTGTTTTACAAATATTAAAAATTAATGAAATGACTAAAAACAGTAAACAAGAAAGTAATATAATTGTTGTTTTACAAATATTAAAAATTAATGAAATGACTAAAAACAGTAAACAAGAAAGTAATATAATTGTTGTTTTACAAATATTAAAAATTAATGAAATGACTAAAAACAGTAAACAAGAAAGTAATATAATTGTTGTTTTACAAATATTAAAAATTAATGAAATGACTAAAAACAGTAAACAAGAAAGTAATATAATTGTTGTTTTACAAATATTAAAAATTAATGAAATGACTAAAAACAGTAAACAAGAAAGTAATATAATTGTTGTTTTACAAATATTAAAAATTAATGAAATGACTAAAAACAGTAAACAAGAAAGTAATATAATTGTTGTTTTACAAATATTAAAAATTAATGAAATGACTAAAAACAGTAAACAAGAAAGTAATATAATTGTTGTTTTACAAATATTAAAAATTAATGAAATGACTAAAAACAGTAAACAAGAAAGTAATATAATTGTTGTTTTACAAATATTAAAAATTAATGAAATGACTAAAAACAGTAAACAAGAAAGTAATATAATTGTTGTTTTACAAATATTAAAAATTAATGAAATGACTAAAAACAGTAAACAAGAAAGTAATATAATTGTTGTTTTACAAATATTAAAAATTAATGAAATGACTAAAAACAGTAAACAAGAAAGTAATATAATTGTTGTTTTACAAATATTAAAAATTAATGAAATGACTAAAAACAGTAAACAAGAAAGTAATATAATTGTTGTTTTACAAATATTAAAAATTAATGAAATGACTAAAAACAGTAAACAAGAAAGTAATATAATTGTTGTTTTACAAATATTAAAAATTAATGAAATGACTAAAAACAGTAAACAAGAAAGTAATATAATTGTTGTTTTACAAATATTAAAAATTAATGAAATGACTAAAAACAGTAAACAAGAAAGTAATATAATTGTTGTTTTACAAATATTAAAAATTAATGAAATGACTAAAAACAGTAAACAAGAAAGTAATATAATTGTTGTTTTACAAATATTAAAAATTAATGAAATGACTAAAAACAGTAAACAAGAAAGTAATATAATTGTTGTTTTACAAATATTAAAAATTAATGAAATGACTAAAAACAGTAAACAAGAAAGTAATATAATTGTTGTTTTACAAATATTAAAAATTAATGAAATGACTAAAAACAGTAAACAAGAAAGTAATATAATTGTTGTTTTACAAATATTAAAAATTAATGAAATGACTAAAAACAGTAAACAAGAAAGTAATATAATTGTTGTTTTACAAATATTAAAAATTAATGAAATGACTAAAAACAGTAAACAAGAAAGTAATATAATTGTTGTTTTACAAATATTAAAAATTAATGAAATGACTAAAAACAGTAAACAAGAAAGTAATATAATTGTTGTTTTACAAATATTAAAAATTAATGAAATGACTAAAAACAGTAAACAAGAAAGTAATATAATTGTTGTTTTACAAATATTAAAAATTAATGAAATGACTAAAAACAGTAAACAAGAAAGTAATATAATTGTTGTTTTACAAATATTAAAAATTAATGAAATGACTAAAAACAGTAAACAAGAAAGTAATATAATTGTTGTTTTACAAATATTAAAAATTAATGAAATGACTAAAAACAGTAAACAAGAAAGTAATATAATTGTTGTTTTACAAATATTAAAAATTAATGAAATGACTAAAAACAGTAAACAAGAAAGTAATATAATTGTTGTTTTACAAATATTAAAAATTAATGAAATGACTAAAAACAGTAAACAAGAAAGTAATATAATTGTTGTTTTACAAATATTAAAAATTAATGAAATGACTAAAAACAGTAAACAAGAAAGTAATATAATTGTTGTTTTACAAATATTAAAAATTAATGAAATGACTAAAAACAGTAAACAAGAAAGTAATATAATTGTTGTTTTACAAATATTAAAAATTAATGAAATGACTAAAAACAGTAAACAAGAAAGTAATATAATTGTTGTTTTACAAATATTAAAAATTAATGAAATGACTAAAAACAGTAAACAAGAAAGTAATATAATTGTTGTTTTACAAATATTAAAAATTAATGAAATGACTAAAAACAGTAAACAAGAAAGTAATATAATTGTTGTTTTACAAATATTAAAAATTAATGAAATGACTAAAAACAGTAAACAAGAAAGTAATATAATTGTTGTTTTACAAATATTAAAAATTAATGAAATGACTAAAAACAGTAAACAAGAAAGTAATATAATTGTTGTTTTACAAATATTAAAAATTAATGAAATGACTAAAAACAGTAAACAAGAAAGTAATATAATTGTTGTTTTACAAATATTAAAAATTAATGAAATGACTAAAAACAGTAAACAAGAAAGTAATATAATTGTTGTTTTACAAATATTAAAAATTAATGAAATGACTAAAAACAGTAAACAAGAAAGTAATATAATTGTTGTTTTACAAATATTAAAAATTAATGAAATGACTAAAAACAGTAAACAAGAAAGTAATATAATTGTTGTTTTACAAATATTAAAAATTAATGAAATGACTAAAAACAGTAAACAAGAAAGTAATATAATTGTTGTTTTACAAATATTAAAAATTAATGAAATGACTAAAAACAGTAAACAAGAAAGTAATATAATTGTTGTTTTACAAATATTAAAAATTAATGAAATGACTAAAAACAGTAAACAAGAAAGTAATATAATTGTTGTTTTACAAATATTAAAAATTAATGAAATGACTAAAAACAGTAAACAAGAAAGTAATATAATTGTTGTTTTACAAATATTAAAAATTAATGAAATGACTAAAAACAGTAAACAAGAAAGTAATATAATTGTTGTTTTACAAATATTAAAAATTAATGAAATGACTAAAAACAGTAAACAAGAAAGTAATATAATTGTTGTTTTACAAATATTAAAAATTAATGAAATGACTAAAAACAGTAAACAAGAAAGTAATATAATTGTTGTTTTACAAATATTAAAAATTAATGAAATGACTAAAAACAGTAAACAAGAAAGTAATATAATTGTTGTTTTACAAATATTAAAAATTAATGAAATGACTAAAAACAGTAAACAAGAAAGTAATATAATTGTTGTTTTACAAATATTAAAAATTAATGAAATGACTAAAAACAGTAAACAAGAAAGTAATATAATTGTTGTTTTACAAATATTAAAAATTAATGAAATGACTAAAAACAGTAAACAAGAAAGTAATATAATTGTTGTTTTACAAATATTAAAAATTAATGAAATGACTAAAAACAGTAAACAAGAAAGTAATATAATTGTTGTTTTACAAATATTAAAAATTAATGAAATGACTAAAAACAGTAAACAAGAAAGTAATATAATTGTTGTTTTACAAATATTAAAAATTAATGAAATGACTAAAAACAGTAAACAAGAAAGTAATATAATTGTTGTTTTACAAATATTAAAAATTAATGAAATGACTAAAAACAGTAAACAAGAAAGTAATATAATTGTTGTTTTACAAATATTAAAAATTAATGAAATGACTAAAAACAGTAAACAAGAAAGTAATATAATTGTTGTCCTAATTTTTACAAATATTAAAAATTAATGAAATGACTAAAAACAGTAAACAAGAAAGTAATATAATTGTTGTCCTAATTTTTACAAATATTAAAAATTAATGAAATGACTAAAAACAGTAAACAAGAAAGTAATATAATTGTTGTCCTAATTTTTACAAATATTAAAAATTAATGAAATGACTAAAAACAGTAAACAAGAAAGTAATATAATTGTTGTTTTACAAATATTAAAAATTAATGAAATGACTAAAAACAGTAAACAAGAAAGTAATATAATTGTTGTTTTACAAATATTAAAAATTAATGAAATGACTAAAAACAGTAAACAAGAAAGTAATATAATTGTTGTCCTAATTTTTACAAATATTAAAAATTAATGAAATGACTAAAAACAGTAAACAAGAAAGTAATATAATTGTTGTTTTACAAATATTAAAAATTAATAAAATGACTAAAAACAGTAAACAAGAAAGTAATATCATTGTTGTCCTAATTTTTACAAATATTAAAAATTAATGAAATGACTAAAAACAGTAAACAAGAAAGTAATATAATTGTTGTTTTACAAATATTAAAAATTAATGAAATGACTAAAAACAGTAAACAAGAAAGTAATATAATTGTTGTTTTACAAATATTAAAAATTAATGAAATGACTAAAAACAGTAAACAAGAAAGTAATATAATTGTTGTTTTACAAATATTAAAAATTAATGAAATGACTAAAAACAGTAAACAAGAAAGTAATATAATTGTTGTTTTACAAATATTAAAAATTAATGAAATGACTAAAAACAGTAAACAAGAAAGTAATATAATTGTTGTTTTACAAATATTAAAAATTAATGAAATGACTAAAAACAGTAAACAAGAAAGTAATATAATTGTTGTTTTACAAATATTAAAAATTAATGAAATGACTAAAAACAGTAAACAAGAAAGTAATATAATTGTTGTTTTACAAATATTAAAAATTAATGAAATGACTAAAAACAGTAAACAAGAAAGTAATATAATTGTTGTCCTAATTTTTACAAATATTAAAAATTAATGAAATGACTAAAAACAGTAAACAAGAAAGTAATATAATTGTTGTTTTACAAATATTAAAAATTAATGAAATGACTAAAAACAGTAAACAAGAAAGTAATATAATTGTTGTTTTACAAATATTAAAAATTAATGAAATGACTAAAAACAGTAAACAAGAAAGTAATATAATTGTTGTTTTACAAATATTAAAAATTAATGAAATGACTAAAAACAGTAAACAAGAAAGTAATATAATTGTTGTTTTACAAATATTAAAAATTAATGAAATGACTAAAAACAGTAAACAAGAAAGTAATATAATTGTTGTTTTACAAATATTAAAAATTAATGAAATGACTAAAAACAGTAAACAAGAAAGTAATATAATTGTTGTTTTACAAATATTAAAAATTAATGAAATGACTAAAAACAGTAAACAAGAAAGTAATATAATTGTTGTTTTACAAATATTAAAAATTAATGAAATGACTAAAAACAGTAAACAAGAAAGTAATATAATTGTTGTTTTACAAATATTAAAAATTAATGAAATGACTAAAAACAGTAAACAAGAAAGTAATATAATTGTTGTTTTACAAATATTAAAAATTAATGAAATGACTAAAAACAGTAAACAAGAAAGTAATATAATTGTTGTCCTAATTTTTACAAATATTAAAAATTAATGAAATGACTAAAAACAGTAAACAAGAAAGTAATATAATTGTTGTTTTACAAATATTAAAAATTAATGAAATGACTAAAAACAGTAAACAAGAAAGTAATATAATTGTTGTTTTACAAATATTAAAAATTAATGAAATGACTAAAAACAGTAAACAAGAAAGTAATATAATTGTTGTTTTACAAATATTAAAAATTAATGAAATGACTAAAAACAGTAAACAAGAAAGTAATATAATTGTTGTCCTAATTTTTACAAATATTAAAAATTAATGAAATGACTAAAAACAGTAAACAAGAAAGTAATATAATTGTTGTTTTACAAATATTAAAAATTAATGAAATGACTAAAAACAGTAAACAAGAAAGTAATATAATTGTTGTTTTACAAATATTAAAAATTAATGAAATGACTAAAAACAGTAAACAAGAAAGTAATATAATTGTTGTTTTACAAATATTAAAAATTAATGAAATGACTAAAAACAGTAAACAAGAAAGTAATATAATTGTTGTTTTACAAATATTAAAAATTAATGAAATGACTAAAAACAGTAAACAAGAAAGTAATATAATTGTTGTTTTACAAATATTAAAAATTAATGAAATGACTAAAAACAGTAAACAAGAAAGTAATATCATTGTTGTCCTAATTTTTACAAATATTAAAAATTAATGAAATGACTAAAAACAGTAAACAAGAAAGTAATATAATTGTTGTCCTAATTTTTACAAATATTAAAAATTAATGAAATGACTAAAAACAGTAAACAAGAAAGTAATATAATTGTTGTCCTAATTTTTACAAATATTAAAAATTAATGAAATGACTAAAAACAGTAAACAAGAAAGTAATATAATTGTTGTTTTACAAATATTAAAAATTAATGAAATGACTAAAAACAGTAAACAAGAAAGTAATATAATTGTTGTTTTACAAATATTAAAAATTAATGAAATGACTAAAAACAGTAAACAAGAAAGTAATATAATTGTTGTTTTACAAATATTAAAAATTAATGAAATGACTAAAAACAGTAAACAAGAAAGTAATATAATTGTTGTTTTACAAATATTAAAAATTAATGAAATGACTAAAAACAGTAAACAAGAAAGTAATATAATTGTTGTTTTACAAATATTAAAAATTAATGAAATGACTAAAAACAGTAAACAAGAAAGTAATATAATTGTTGTCCTAATTTTTACAAATATTAAAAATTAATGAAATGACTAAAAACAGTAAACAAGAAAGTAATATAATTGTTGTTTTACAAATATTAAAAATTAATGAAATGACTAAAAACAGTAAACAAGAAAGTAATATAATTGTTGTTTTACAAATATTAAAAATTAATGAAATGACTAAAAACAGTAAACAAGAAAGTAATATAATTGTTGTTTTACAAATATTAAAAATTAATGAAATGACTAAAAACAGTAAACAAGAAAGTAATATAATTGTTGTTTTACAAATATTAAAAATTAATGAAATGACTAAAAACAGTAAACAAGAAAGTAATATAATTGTTGTCCTAATTTTTACAAATATTAAAAATTAATGAAATGACTAAAAACAGTAAACAAGAAAGTAATATAATTGTTGTCCTAATTTTTACAAATATTAAAAATTAATGAAATGACTAAAAACAGTAAACAAGAAAGTAATATAATTGTTGTCCTAATTTTTACAAATATTAAAAATTAATGAAATGACTAAAAACAGTAAACAAGAAAGTAATATAATTGTTGTTTTACAAATATTAAAAATTAATGAAATGACTAAAAACAGTAAACAAGAAAGTAATATAATTGTTGTTTTACAAATATTAAAAATTAATGAAATGACTAAAAACAGTAAACAAGAAAGTAATATAATTGTTGTTTTACAAATATTAAAAATTAATGAAATGACTAAAAACAGTAAACAAGAAAGTAATATAATTGTTGTCCTAATTTTTACAAATATTAAAAATTAATGAAATGACTAAAAACAGTAAACAAGAAAGTAATATAATTGTTGTTTTACAAATATTAAAAATTAATGAAATGACTAAAAACAGTAAACAAGAAAGTAATATAATTGTTGTTTTACAAATATTAAAAATTAATGAAATGACTAAAAACAGTAAACAAGAAAGTAATATAATTGTTGTTTTACAAATATTAAAAATTAATGAAATGACTAAAAACAGTAAACAAGAAAGTAATATAATTGTTGTCCTAATTTTTACAAATATTAAAAATTAATGAAATGACTAAAAACAGTAAACAAGAAAGTAATATAATTGTTGTTTTACAAATATTAAAAATTAATGAAATGACTAAAAACAGTAAACAAGAAAGTAATATAATTGTTGTTTTACAAATATTAAAAATTAATGAAATGACTAAAAACAGTAAACAAGAAAGTAATATAATTGTTGTTTTACAAATATTAAAAATTAATGAAATGACTAAAAACAGTAAACAAGAAAGTAATATAATTGTTGTCCTAATTTTTACAAATATTAAAAATTAATGAAATGACTAAAAACAGTAAACAAGAAAGTAATATAATTGTTGTTTTACAAATATTAAAAATTAATGAAATGACTAAAAACAGTAAACAAGAAAGTAATATAATTGTTGTTTTACAAATATTAAAAATTAATGAAATGACTAAAAACAGTAAACAAGAAAGTAATATCATTGTTGTCCTAATTTTTACAAATATTAAAAATTAATGAAATGACTAAAAACAGTAAACAAGAAAGTAATATAATTGTTGTTTTACAAATATTAAAAATTAATGAAATGACTAAAAACAGTAAACAAGAAAGTAATATCATTGTTGTCCTAATTTTTACAAATATTAAAAATTAATGAAATGACTAAAAACAGTAAACAAGAAAGTAATATAATTGTTGTTTTACAAATATTAAAAATTAATGAAATGACTAAAAACAGTAAACAAGAAAGTAATATAATTGTTGTTTTACAAATATTAAAAATTAATGAAATGACTAAAAACAGTAAACAAGAAAGTAATATAATTGTTGTCCTAATTTTTACAAATATTAAAAATTAATGAAATGACTAAAAACAGTAAACAAGAAAGTAATATAATTGTTGTTTTACAAATATTAAAAATTAATGAAATGACTAAAAACAGTAAACAAGAAAGTAATATCATTGTTGTCCTAATTTTTACAAATATTAAAAATTAATGAAATGACTAAAAACAGTAAACAAGAAAGTAATATAATTGTTGTTTTACAAATATTAAAAATTAATGAAATGACTAAAAACAGTAAACAAGAAAGTAATATCATTGTTGTCCTAATTTTTACAAATATTAAAAATTAATGAAATGACTAAAAACAGTAAACAAGAAAGTAATATAATTGTTGTTTTACAAATATTAAAAATTAATGAAATGACTAAAAACAGTAAACAAGAAAGTAATATAATTGTTGTTTTACAAATATTAAAAATTAATGAAATGACTAAAAACAGTAAACAAGAAAGTAATATCATTGTTGTCCTAATTTTTACAAATATTAAAAATTAATGAAATGACTAAAAAACAGTAAACAAGAAAGTAATATAATTGTTGTCCTAATTTTTACAAATATTAAAAATTAATGAAATGACTAAAAAACAGTAAACAAGAAAGTAATATAATTGTTGTCCTAATGTTTACAAATATTAAAAATTAATGAAATGACTAAAAAACAGTAAACAAGAAAGTAATATCATTGTTGTGCTAATTTTTACAAATATTAAAAATTAGACAATTTTTTCAAAACCAATTGTATCAAAACTTGGAAAATAAACTATACTATACTATAAGGTGTTTGGGACGAAGTAAAGAATAGATACCCTGTAGCAGACGACACCGCCTGGCGGTGCCAGGTGCACAATTCAACTAACACCGGTGATTCGACCTTGACATTGGCACAAGCACACGGCGTCGGTTGTTTGTAAACACGTCAAATAGCAAACATGCTCGAATATTCACCAGCATTTTTTTTTAAATATATTTACAAAACCTTTGAAGATTTAAAAGAAAAAGTATATATTTACAAAACATTTTTTTAAAATAAGTAACAAAACGAACGTATTTAAATAAAAGATATTTAAATAAACGGGTGTCTCTTTCTGTTTTGGATTTTTGCAACCAAGATTGATTTTTATGTGCCGTGTTTTGGGGGGTTCTGTGTGCGTTTTTAAGACAATTCAATATTTATTCTTTAAAACATTAACTTCAGTGACAATATATTTTCAAAATAATATTTTTAAATATTACATTTTTACGAATATTCGCGAGCAAGATTTAAAAAAAAAAAAAGACGAGGTGTTTTTTGTTTTTTTTCAATTAAATTATAAACTTTATTTGAACTTTCAACAAACATTTACAGACAGTTTTTTTTTAAATAAAAATTATAAAAAGATTTCTATCTTGTGATACTACATTTCATCTTTATAAAAATAAAAGTTATAAAAAGATGTGAATAAAATAATATATTTTTTTTATCTCAATTGTTTATACTTGTGATTTTATTATGCATAAAAATTGCCTCGGCCTAAAAGGATTTCTCCTTCACTGACCACCGACATACATCGCACTGTAAATAAATATTGAATTGTATCAAAAATGCACAAAAAAGAAATGGCCAAAACCGTATAGAATGAACCTTTTTTTATAAGTTTTATTCAAACAGTCTTTATTTGAACTTAATGGACTGTTGTTTTTTTTTATTATTTATTAACTGTTTTATTCTTTTTATCAAACAAAAATAGAACTTTTATATATATTATTGACTGTTTTTCAAACATCGAAATTTTAAAATTAAAGTTTTATTTAAAACAAAAAAAAAAGACAAGGTGTTTTTTCTTTTCGAGATATTTTTTTTCACCATTTATTACTTTGAAATTTTATTCAACAATGAAATGATAAAAAAAAAACTTTTCGTTAAATATATTTTTAAAAAATTATTATAAAATATCCATAAAGTCTATTTTTATGTCTGTAAAAGTTTGTTGAAAGTTCAAATAAAGTTTATAATTTAATTGAAAAAAAAAAAAACACCTCGTCTTTTTTTTTTTTTTTTAAATCTTGCTTGCGAATATTCGTAAAAATGTAATATTTAAAAGTATTATTTTGAAAATATATTAATTGTCGCTAAAGTTAATGTTTTAAAGAATAAATATTGAATTGTCTTAAAAACGCACACAGAACCCCCCCCCCAAAAAAAAACACGGCACATAAAAATCAATCTTGGTCGCAAAAATCCGAAACAGAAAGAGACACCCGTTTATTTAAATATCTTTTATTTAAATACGTTCGTTTTGTTACTTATTTTTAAAAAAATGTTTTGTAAATATATACTTTTTCTTTTAAATCTTCAAAGGTTTTGTAAATATATTTTTAAAAAAATGCTGGTGAATATTCTAGCATGTTTGCTATTTGACGTGTTTACAAACAACCGACGCCGTGTGCTTGTGCCAATGTCAAGGTCGAATCACCGGTGTTAGTTGAATTGTGCGCCTGGCACCGCCAGGCGTCGTCGTCTGCTACAGGGTATCTATTCTTTACTTCGTCCGGTGTTTGTATTTGCATATACTTAAATAATAAGATTGAAAAATGCCTTTAATATCATTTAATTAATATAGACTATTATGACAATTTTTATTTAACAGCATGTGTTTAACATGACGAGAAAGTTTTAGCGGCTAAAACATCGTTCAGATATAAATTTAGAGAAAATCAAGTGCTACAGAGAAATTATATCCCGAAATGACTTAAAAACAGTAAATAAGAAAGTAATATAATTGTTGTGCTAATTTTTACAAATATTTAAAATTAGAAAATCTTTTCAAAACCAATTGTATCAAAACTTAGAAAATAAACTATATGTTGTGTGTCTTTGCCTATACTTAATAAAATTATTTAACGTATTGTATAAAAACTTTCTCATAAAATCTGTTATTCTATATTTTAGTTATTGTTGGATCAACTGAAGATAAAATTGATAAAGTTTTAATATTTTCTACAAGTTGATAGGGTCAGTTCTTTTTTATAGAATGAATTGTAGAGTCTTTTTGTTTGGTTGTTTATGTTTTTTGTTTTATGGCTTTTATTATGTAGTGGATGGTGTTGTTGATACAATACTGTGATCCAAGGCTAAACTGTAAAGCATCTCACGGCAAAATTTACCTTAAAACACTAGCATGGAAAATCCAGCTGCTTTTAGTAGGGGTTAGAAGTTTTAAAAAAATGAGTACGAACTGTAGGTGAACCTCATGCGAATGTCAATAAATTAACTGAGTTGTGATTTTATAAGATTCACACTTAAACAAGATTGAATAAGATTTCGATATACTAGTGTAGTTTTATGTTTATATTATTAATAGAATATAGAGTTGGAATGCATATATGCACTTAAACGTAGCATACAGCATGTGAAGATTTCAATATATAATAGTCCATCATAAAGGACGTTCCTGCTGGAACCTACTATACCCTCTCCTACACAAAAATGAGTGAAAAATAACGGAAATAATGAGTTGATAGAGTTAATCGAGTATCAATTATGTCTGTATCGGCCAGGAAGTCTCACTTCTCTTACAAATCTAGTAATGGAAATGTATCGGCCAGGAAGTCTCACTTCTCTTACAAATCTAGTAATGGAAATGTATCGGCCAGGAAGTCTCACTTCTCTTACAAATCTAGTAATTGAAATGTATCGGCCAGGAAGTCTCACTTCTCTTACAAATCTAGTAATGGAAATGTATGCTGTGTTTGCAGGTGGTTGACAGGCATGATTCACGTTTTTATCAAATTTAGTCTTCACTTTCAAAAGCTGCAGATTTTTTACAGATTCGATGTCGATTACACTAGCTTGTGGGAATGAAAATTCTCAGGCTAACTAGATTGTCGCCCTTTAACACTGATAACAAGAGAGCGTCCTAGCCACGTAACGTCATGTCTCTCATATTTCTCCAATTATTTTTTTTCTTTTCTGTAGCTTCCAGCTAACTAGGAAGGGGGTATTGTGGGAAATTCCACAGGCTAACTCGATTGTCGCCCTTTTAAGAGCGACCTAGCTACGTGACTTCCTTTCTCTTATATTTCTCCCTCTTTTCCACTGAACCCTACAGCGGTAAGCATGTCCTGAAGAGTCGCTCCTAATGGGGGTATTGGCCACCCAACAGCGCTCCTGCCTATCCATTAGCCATTCGCAGTTATTAATCGCAAGTAACGAACTTTTATTGTCAACGAATTCTCATTCTTTCTATCTGTATTCTTAATATTTCTCATGTAAAAAAAATCTGTATTCTTTTGCTGATATACACCGGTATGTTTTCGTCGTCATTATGTGACCTTTTGCGTTTAAATCCTTCTATAATTCAATAAATATCCTAAACACATGGGGACGGGATCATCTATCACACAAGCAGACCATCCTGTCCCCTCAACAATCTCCAGCCTGTTGCATAATGTAGTTTCGTCTGGGTTCATGGAAGACAGTTTGCATTTGACCAGGCCTATAGGTGATCTAATCTTGTATGATAATCTTCTGTTCTTAGTAAAATGGAGTTGATTTCTAGCAGTCATATTGAGCTGTGATTCGTATCTTTAATTCAATCAACTGTGTTTAATTGTCTCAAACATTGTATAAACCAGGTGTGTCCTTTACTTTTCTGTTAAAGATTAGTTCAGCAAGACTAGGCAGTTTCTGGTTAATATATTTGTTAACTCTTGAGCTTTTTTGAATGTGTTTCTTATTTAGATTTGCCTCTCAACAAATTCGCTTGATCTATGGTAATGCTTTGATGATGTTACATGTCTGCAATTCAAATTTGATTCAAATTACCTGTATCTAACACTGTTGTAGTGAGCAATTGTCAGACTCTACGGTGGACGCTATGCTATATTCAGCTAATATTTGTTTAGCTGAGAAGAGAATTTTTGAGCCCGCACATTGTTCTGGTAACTTCAATATTACTATGTATTTACTGTAGTAATTTGCAATGACCAGCTAACTTTCAGCATCCAATGATATTAGGTCTATCCCTAGATAGTATCATGATTGTGTTGGTACCTTATGCTATAGTACAATGTCATGGTGTTGAATTTTTTCGACTCCTGCAAAAACTATGTCTGTCCTGGATAGTCCCATTATTATTTTGGTCTCTTGTGATGTAGTAGACTTATATGCTGTTGAGGTTTTTGGAACTTTATTATTCGCACATATCAATTATGTTTCTGTTAATCTTGAGTATATTGTCTGATTCGCAGCGTTGTTTTTTTATGCCAAAGATGTCCATTGTGTTCTTGTTCAAGAATGTTCTTCTGGAAGGTTCCTGGATTGATCACACTTCTCTATTTTGTAAGTATACTGTTTTCTACTGAGAGTTCGTCTCTGTAACCTCAGTACTAACGTAGATAACTTGTACCTTATCAGATTGTCTTACCAGGAGTTGGTTCTCTCTCGTTAGATGTCCATTAGCGGCTTTATAGAATCGGACCATATTTGTTTTTAAGTAGAATGGGAACAAAACCAGAGATTTCGATTGTAAAGCTTGGGAAGGAGAATATAATTACAAGAAAATCCCCAATTCTTACATAAACTTTACAAGCAATGAAACATGTATACACATCGGCTGTAAAGGACATAATTCCGCCAGGAAAAACTTAGGTATTCTGTTTGCTTTTGTTGTTCTGTTGGTTATTGTCAGCTAACGTAATTTTTAATTTTTTGTGGAGTGTTACACGGTCCAGACTCGTCTTCCTTGAATATCTGTGCAAATGCATTGGCAAAACGCGATGCTTGCTGCTCCATCTGGTCAGCTGCTTCTCCATCATTCATCTTCAATGTCACGGTTTGATTGTTAAATTTGTGATTTCGCTACACACCAGCGTAGAACCTTTATAGGATTACTTCCAGAACTTATCGCCAGTGAAACCTCGAATTCCCGTA
The DNA here is from genome assembly GCF_053919585.1 of Euprymna scolopes. Classification (NCBI taxonomy): domain Eukaryota; kingdom Metazoa; phylum Mollusca; class Cephalopoda; order Sepiida; family Sepiolidae; genus Euprymna; species Euprymna scolopes. The sequence goes on along the minus strand of NC_136527.1, from coordinate 161,388,589 downwards.
AGACTAGATATCACGCTTCAAATGCTTTAGATTTCAGATTCCCGTCAGACTACAATTCACGTGAGACTAGAATTCCCATAAGACCGAATTCTTCGTTGGCGTAAGAATCGTTTACGTTTTCATCGTTTCAAATTATTTAGAGGAACCATAATATTGTTCAACCAGAGTAGGGTTTGCTTTATATAGAACCACAAATGTCAACAGACAAGATCACTGTGAAAGCGTGTCAATCTGTTTCACCAGCAGCCGTTTTAACTATATGAAGGTCAGTTGCAGCAGAGACTTGTCTTGCACGATTATGTTCCTGATGTAGGGTGACGGGAGTTTTGATTGTAAATCAAAGCGTCACATGGTCATTTTTACCCAGCAGAGACAGGGTTCGGATCTGTGACAACGAATTAGTATAGTATGACAAATTAGGACGAGTAGAGATGATTGTTGGGCGCCTCTAAATATGGTATATTGTAGAACATGTTGAGAGATAAAACACTTCTCAGCAGTTTCGAGTAATTTATTACTGAAGAGGCCCTTTCACGGTGTGAATAGCTTCTTGAGACTACGTTTAATAGAATATCAAGTTGAGCATGATTTTAGTTTGAGGTGGAGTTTGGATTGCGGTAGACAATAAAAACTAATGTTCTCTTCACATCCTTAATCTGCAAAGAACCGCAATAAGTGTATTCGGCAGAAATGTCAAAAAGGAAGAAAATGTTTTGTAAATATATTTTTTTCTTTTAAATCTTTAAAAAACGTTTTGTAAATATAATTTTTTAAAAAATCTTGCTTGCAAACATTCGACCATGTCTGCTATTTGACGTGTTTACAAACAACCACCGGGAATGTCATAGTCGAACAACCGGTCTCACTTGAAATGTTCGCCAATGTTTGTCTTCTGCTACGGTGTATCTTTACTTGATCCGCCAATTTTTAATATGAGGATTATTTGGATAATTCGAACTACTGTTTTCATCTTGAATGTTTACAGTAGTTCGATTTAATTCAAATAATAATGAAATGTTTACTTTGACTTTTACTTTGACATATAGATGTTTGAGGTTCAGGTTTTGGATCTGTTTATCGTTCCAAGGGAGAAATTTCCTAGACAACTTTGTGGCATGCGTGGCAAAGAAACCCAGGAATTTGCACCTCCATTTAGGAGGATGGACAATATAAACTCGGCAGCAAACATTTAGATCTTCATATATTTTATTTTTCACGAATTGGGCATGCACAAGAGAAATTTACTAAAGAAATACCCAAAGTATTGACAAATATAATCTAAACTTGATAAGAATACAATTCGGTCCCCAAAGGAACGGACATTTTTACACGAGGAACGAAATACTGACTACACCGTGTTACGATGACCTAAATCCTTTGTTCTTTAAATTCAGTTGATTTTCTCTTTAAATAATTTCACGTTTAAATCGTGTTTTTCATTTTAAGATTTAGATTTCTTTTATTTCTTAATGAATTGGACAAAACAAAAGTTGTATTCTTCATCGACTAAAGAGATCCTAAAAAATCAAAACAAATTTTACGTTTTGAACACAAAAGAACAAAGAATTCAACACGATTTTTTTTCGCATTGAATTTCTGGAATGAAAGGCAAGTTTTTTTTTTGTTTGTTTGTTTTGTTTACAATTCTATTAAATAACTTTTAAAATGAACTTAAATATTAAATTACGTTTATTTATTTATTTATTTTTCAATCCAATACACATATTTATTCTATATGCTTCATAACAGATGTGAATAAAAGTATGAATGTGCGATTGAAAAATCTAACAATCTATTATTTTTTCAATGAAAGAATAAAAAAATAAAAAATCCTCGAATAAAAATTGTAAATAACCCTCCCGCCCCCATATATTTATATAAAACCAAATATAATAAATATTTAAGAAAACCAATAACGATATTTTTACGGTATCCTTCATTCGTAAATTAATACAACTTTTGTTTTGTGTATTCATTTAGCAGTTGATGTGTTTCTTGAAATAATTTCATGTTTAAATCGTGTTTTTATCGTTTAATTTTGATTCTTTTATATTTTCATATATTTTTTTCTTAATGAAAATTAACAAAAATTGTATCAATTTACTAAAGAAATCTTAACAAACAAAACAAGTTTATGTTTTGAACACAAAAGAAATAAAACGAATTCAACTCGATTTTTTTTGCATTAAATTCCTGAAATGAAAGCTTAGTTTCTTCTTTTTTGTTTACAATTCCATTAAATAACTTTTAAAATGAACTTAAACCTTAAATTACGTTTATTTATTTATTCATTCATTTATTTATTTATTTTGCAATCCAATAAAGATATTTAATCTATATCCTGCCTAACAGACGTGAATAAAAGTATGAATCTGCGATTAAAAAATCTCATTATTATTTTTTTCAATGAATGAGTAAAAAAATAAAAATAAAAATGTTAAGAACGACTTTTCAGCTTGGGGATGTTTATTCTGAAAGCCGTTCTTAACATGTGGAAATTTGGGTTTTTAACACGCTCGGACACACCGTAAAAATGAACCAAATATCGTTGAATAAAAATTGTAAATTACTCCCCACCACATTATTTTTAATATAAAAACAAATATAATAAATATCTAAGAAAACCAACAACGATATTTTTACGGTATCTTTCCTTTAGTAAATTGTTTGGTAAAATTTCCAGATTACAAACAATAACCATTAACTGACCATTAAGCGAGTGCTCAATTTACATCAAATTTATATAGGAAGGTAATAACCCATTCTATAATCTTAGATATTTATTAATATTTTTCAGTTTAAATTCAATAAAAAAATTAATGACAATGATAATCATATGAAATCATATTTAATTCAATAAAAACTCAATAATAATGATAATTATATTAAATAATATGTAATTCAATAAAACATCAATAATAATGATAACCATATGAAATTATATTTAATTCAATAAAAACTTAATAATAATGGTAATCATATGAAATATTATTTAATTAAACAAAAACTTAATATTAATGATAATCATATTAAATAATATTTAATTCAATAAAAAACTCAATAATAACAATAATAATATTAAATAATATTTAATTCAATAAAAACTCAATAATAATCATATGAAATAATATTTAATTCAATAAAAACTAAATAATAATGATAATTATATGAAAAATACTTTATTCAATAAAACATTAATAATAATTATAATCATGAAATAATATGTAATTCAATAAAAAACTCAATAATAATCATAATCATATGAAATCTTATTTATTCAATTATAATGACAATCATATGAATTGATGAATTTTATTCAATAATGATGATGATCATATTAAATCTTATTTTATTCAATATACACCTCAATAATAATGATAATCATATGAAATAATGTTTAATTCAATAAACACTCAATAATGATGATAATCATAGGAAATATTATTTAATTCAGTAAAAAACTCAATAATGATAATTATATGAAATAATATTTGATTTAACAAAATACTCAATAATAACGATAATCATATGAAATAATATTTAATTCAATAAAAAACTGCATAATAATCATAATCATATGAAATAATATTTGATTCAATAAAAACTCAATAATAATGGTAATCATATGAAAAATATTTCATTCAATAAAAAACTCAATAATAATGATAATCATATGAAATAATATTTAATTCAACAAAATGCTCAATAATAACGATAATCCTATGAAATATTATTTAATTCAATAAAAAACTCAATAATAATAATAATCATATGAAATATTTAATTAAAAAACTCTATAAAAATGATAATCATATTAAATAATATTTTATTAAATAAAAACTCAATAATAATGATAATTATATGAAATAATATTTTATTCAATGAAACATCAATAATAATTATAATCATGAAATAATGTTATTCAACAAAAAACTCAATAATAATCATAATCATACGAAATCTTATTGATTCAATAATAATGATAATCATATAAATTAATGACTTTTATTCAATAATAAGGATAATCATATTAAATCTTATTTTATTCAACAAAACACTCAATAATAATAATAAATAATATTAAATTCAAGAAAAAACTTAATAATAATGATAATCTTATGGAATAATATTTAATTCAATGAAAACCTCCATAATAATGCTAATCATCTCTACATAAATAAAATGAACTCATTTTTTCGCGTCTCATTTTGATCTTAGTAGGATTAAAAATCAAGATATTTCATGCAAATATAATATGCACAAACGGCAGAACAATATCTGAGGTGTGTTATAGGCTTATTATTTCTCAAATTCCTCGATAATCTTAGATTTCTATACTTTTTCTGCTGAGAAGTCACGGCCAAAATAGGTTAAGATCAATGGAAGTGGTAAAATATTTTCTCTCTTATAAATTCCTCCTCCCCCTGCCACCACTTAACACCGTTTGGGGATCGTTCACAAGGAACAGTTGAGAAGAGAACACTGGTTTGGCTTCGTAGTTCTTTCATGTGAAGTTATTTAAAATCACTAAACTAAGCTGCAGTGCTCTGTGGCATAGTGGTTAGCGTGCTGGACAATTCACATTATATTTTCACGTTCGCGCCGACCTACCGTAGTCGTTTTTTTTCCTAAACAACTGGAATGGACTTTTCTTTGTGGCCGAACTGTTAACGTTGCAGATGTTGTTTTTTTCACACTTTATTTTCCTACTTTTACTCATGACTCCGGGTTTGATCCTTCCTACTTACCTACCATAACATTTTTTTAAAACTCACCCCCCGTCTCGGAAACAAACACTCGGGCAACGCCGGGTACCCCCGCTATTATGAAATAATATTTAATTCAATAAAAACTAAACAATGATAATTATATGAAATAATATTTTATTCAATAAAACATTAATACTAATTATAATCATAACATAATAAGTAATTCAATAAAACACTCAATAATAATCATAATCATATGATGAAATTATAATCATTAAATGATATCAAATTCAATAAAAACTCAATAATAATTATTATCATATGAAATCTTATTTATTCAGTTATAATGATAATCAATTGAATTGATGAATTTTATTCAATAATAATGATTATCATATTAACTCTTATTTTATTCAATATATAACTAAATAATAATGCTAATCAAATGAAATAATATTTAATTCCATAAAAACTCAATAATAATGATAATCATAGGAAATAGTATTTAATTCAATAAAAGACTCAATCATAATCATAATCATATTAAATAATATATAATTCAATAAAAAATTCAATAATAATGATAATCATAGGAAAACATATTAAATTCAATAAAAAACTCAATAATTATAATCATATTAAATAATACTTCATTCAATAAAAACTCAATAATAATGATAATCATATGAAATAATATGTAATTAAATAAAAAACTCAATAATAATCATAATCATATGAAATAATATTTTATTCAATAAAAAAATCAATTTAATGATAATCATTTGAAATCTTATTAAATAAAAAACTCAATAATAATGATAATGATATGAAATCTTATGTATTCAATAATAATGATAATCATATGAATGCATTAATTTTATTCAATTATAAATAAATAATATTTAATTCAATAAAAACCTCAATAATATTGATAATCATATCTAATATTATTAAAATTAATAAAAATCTTTATAATGATGATTAACATATTAAATTATATTTAATTCAATAAAAAACTCAATAATAATGATAAACATTGTAAATAATATTTAATTTAAACAAAACTCAATAATAATTATATTGATATGAAATCATATTTAATTCGATCAAAAACTCAATAATAATTAAAATCATATGAAATAATATTTAATTCAATAAAATTCTTAATAATAATGATAATCGTATGAAATAATATTTAATTCAATAAAAAACTCAATAATAATGATAATCATATGATATCTTTTTTATTCAATAAAAAACTGAATAATAATGGGAATCATATGGAATAATATTTTATTCAATAAAAATCAATAATAATGATAATCATATCAAATACTATTTAATTCAATGAAAACCTCTATGATAAGCATAATCATATGAAATAATATTTAATTCAATAAAAACTCATTAATAATGATAATCATATGAATCTTATTTTATTCAACAAAAACTCTATAATAATGATAATCATATGAAATAATATTTTATTCAATAAAAAAACTCAATAATAATCATAATCATATGAAATAATGTTTAATTTAATAAAAACTCATCATATCATTCAAAAATCATGATAATCATATAAACGTATGAATTTTATTCAATAAGGATGATAATCATATGATCTCTTATTTTATTCAATAAAAAACTGAATAATAATGACAATCCTATGAAATAATATTAAATTCAATAAAAAAAACTTAGTAATAAAGATAATCATATTAAATAATATTTTATTCAATAAAAAAATCAATAATAATGATAATCATATTAAATAAATTAAATTCAATAAATACTTAATAATAATGATAACCATATGAAATAATATTTTATTCAATAAAAAACTCAATAATGATAATCATATGAAATAATATTAAATTTAATAAAAAAAACTTGATAATAATGATAATCATATAAAATAATATTAAATTTTATAAAAAACTCAATAATAATAATAATAATCATATGAAATGTTTATTATTCCACTACCTTTCACTTCAAAACTGTAGACGTGGAGCTCTACTCCGTCCGTTTTTATTGTCTATAACAATTCACTATAAAATCTCTTAAAACTATATTCCTTAAAAATAGGAACCAGAATAAACTTTCTAAGTATAAAACCATTTTTACAGATTTATTATTAAATGTGCTGATATTACATGTGATTATGTTTTAAAAAATATATTAAGCTGAATTAGAGATGAACAGATTCTTTTCTTTATTGGTTTGGAATAATAGTATTGACACATTAAGAAATACACAAAAAATAGAAAATGTAATTGTCCCAAGCAAGGAAAATATTAATCTATATGTGGTAGTTGTATTGTTATAAAATGTTTAGTTGCAAATCAAAATGATATAGGTTTAATGTTTTTGTATGTTAAAAATAATTTAAATATTTTGTCTTACTAATATTTAATATAAAACATTAAACTCGCTTATAAGTTAAACGGCTATGATTACAAATAATTTTAACGTTCAGATGAAGTAAGAATGAACAAGTATTTCAAAATAAAACATCCAACACAATTTTTCACTATTTTCGTCTTAAACAGTAGAAGCCTTACTAGCATAAACAAAGGAGAATGGTTGGATTTTGATGTTTGTGTGATTGGTTGGGAGTAAGTATAGAATTCTAAGACAAATATGGTCTACATAGTTGCACGAAGCCATATTTGGCAACAATAAACAATACATATGGTTATATTAGCTTTGTAAACGTATAGTATGCTCTTAGGTAATTTTCTAGCAAGGTTTAAATAGGCTTTGTAATATCCTTACTATGTTAATTGTGTATTAAAAAATTATTAAATAACGATTTTGTTTTAATCAATAGTTAAAGATTAAATATTAACTTGCTGCTGAGTTAAACACATGTAGTCACAACAATTTCTATGTTCAAAGGAATTAGCAATAAATGGACATCCTTAAACAATCTATAAATTTGAATAATATGCTTTAAATTTGAGAAATATATACAGAAAACAAGTAAAACTAATAAAAAATAAATGTACAGATTTTACTGTAGATTTTTTCCAACCGAATTAGTTTCGTTTTTTGCATTAAATAAGTCTCTTTTAAGAAAGTGTTGAGAGTTTTTTTTGAATTTACATATTCCTATATCAAGTATCCCTATATATAGTATATACAAATATTAATATACTTTATATATATATATATATATATATATATATATATATATATATATACATATATATATATATATATATATATATATACAGTATATGCATGTGGTTTAGGAAGGCAAGAAACAGACGTTTTCTGATGAACCTAGATATATTAATCTCATTATAACAATGAAAAATATTACATCAAGATTGTAACACACACACACGCACGCATGTACACATTTTCCTTAAAACAATACGTTTATAATGTATACATTCAATAAGCATAATATAACAAAAATGTATAGATTTGACTGTAGTTACATTTTTGGCATTAAATAAGTCTCTTTAAATCAATTGTCGATTGTTTTGATAAATTTACTGATATTCGTGCATGTGCTATAGTAAAGCAAAAAACTCTGATGAACGTCAATATATTTCTCTCATAACAATCGTAAATATTACATGACCATTTTCACGTTGTATATAATGTATATATTCAATAAACATATCTTAAAATTGCAACGGTTTATTAAACTCATAACAATCGTAAATATTACATGACCATTTTCACGTTGTATATAATGTATTTATTCAATAAACATATCTTAAAATTGCAACGGTTTTATTAAACTCATAACAATCGTAAATATTACATGACCATTTTCACGTTGTATATAATGTATTTATTCAATAAACATATCTTAAAATTGCAACGGTTTATTAAACTCATAACAATCGTAAATATTACATGACCATTTTCACGTTGTATATAATGTATTTATTCAATAAACATATCTTAAAATTGCAACGGTTTATTAAACTCATAACAATCGTAAATATTACATGACCATTTTCACGTTGTATATAATGTATATATTCAATAAACATATCTTAAAATTGCAACGGTGTATTTCTCTCATAACAATCGTTAATATTACATGACCATTTTCACGTTGTATATAATGTATATATTCAATAAACATATCTTAAAATTGCAACGGTTTTATTAAACTCATAACAATCGTAAATATTACATGACGATTTTCACGTTGTATATAATGTATATATTCAATAAACATATCTTAAAATTGCAACGGTTTATTTCTCTCATAACAATCGTTAATATTACATGACCATTTTCACGTTGTATATAATGTATATATTCAATAAAAATATCTTAAAATTGCAACGGTTTATTTCTCTCATAACAATCGTAAATATTACATGACGATTTTCACGTTGTATATAATGTATATATTCAATAAACATATCTTAAAATTGCAACGGTTTATTTCTCTCATAACAATCGTAAATATTACATGACCATTTTCACGTTGTATATAATGTATATATTCAAAAAACATATCTTAAAATTGCAACGGTTTATTTCTCTCATAACAATCGTAAATATTACATGACGATTTTAACGTTGTATATAATGTATATATTCAATAAACATATCTTAAAATTGCAACGGTTTATTTCTCTCATAACAATCGTAAATATTACATGACCATTTTCACGTTGTATATAATGTATATATTCAATAAACATATCTTAAAATTGCAACGGTTTATTTCTCTCATAACAATCGTAAATATTACATGACGATTTTTACGTTGTATATAATGTATATATTCAATAAACATATCTTAATATTGCAACGGTTTATTTCTCTCATAACAATCGTAAATATTACATGACGATTTTCACGTTGTATATAATATATATATATTCAATAAACATATCTTAAAATTGCAACGGTTTATTTCTCTCATAACAATTGTAAATATTACATGACCATTTTCACGTTGTATATAATGTATATATTCAATAAATATATCTTAAAATTGCAACGGTTTATTTCTCTCATAACAATTGTAAATATTACATGACCATTTTCACGTTGTATATAATGTATATATTCAATAAACATATCTTAAAATTGCAACGGTTTATTTCTCTCATAACAATCGTTAATATTACATGACCATTTTCACGTTGTATATAATGTATATATTCAATAAACATATCTTAAAATTGCAACGGTTTATTTCTCTCATAACAATCGTAAATATTACATGACGATTTTCACGTTGTATATAATGTATATATTCAATAAACATATCTTAAAATTGCAACGGTTTTTTTCTCTCATAACAATCGTAAATATTACATGACGATTTTTACGTTGTATATAATGTATATATTCAATAAACATATCTTAAAATTGCAACGGTTTATTTCTCTCATAACAATCGTAAATATTACATGACGATTTTCACGTTGTATATAATGTATATATTCAATAAACACATCTTAAAATTGCAACGGTTTATTTCTCTCATAACAATCGTAAATATTACATGACCATTTTCACGTTGTATATAATGTATATATTCAATAAACATATCTTAAAATTGCAACGGTTTATTTCTCTCATAACAATCGTAAATATTACATGACGATTTTCACGTTGTATATAATGTATATATTCAATAAACATATCTTAAAATTGCAACGGTTTTTTTCTCTCATAACAATCGTAAATATTACATGACGATTTTCACGTTGTATATAATGTATATATTCAATAAACATATCTTAAAATTGCAACGGTTTATTTCTCTCATAACAATCGTAAATATTACATGACGATTTTCACGTTGTATATAATGTATATATTCAATAAACATATCTTAAAATTGCAACGGTTTATTTCTCTCATAACAATCGTAAATATTACATGACCATTTTCACGTTGTATATAATGTATATATTCAATAAACATATCTTAAAATTGCAACGGTTTATTTCTCTCATAACAATCGTAAATATTACATGACGATTTTCACGTTGTATATAATGTATATATTCAATAAACATATCTTAAAATTGCAACGGTTTATTTCTCTCATAACAATCGTAAATATTACATGACCATTTTCACGTTGTATATAATGTATATATTCAATAAACATATCTTAAAATTGCAACGGTTTATGTCTCTCATAACAATCGTAAATATTACATGACGATTTTTACGTTGTATATAATGTATATATTCAATAAACATATCTTAAAATTGCAACGGTTTATTAAACTCATAACAATGGTAAATATTACATGACCATTTTCACGTTGTATATAATGTATATATTCAATAAACATATCTTAAAATTGCAACGGTTTATTAAACTCATAACAATGGTAAATATTACATGACCATTTTCACGTTGTATATAATGTATATATTCAATAAACATATCTTAAAATTGCAACGGTTTATTAAACTCATAACAATTGTAAATATTACATGACGATTTTCACGTTGTATATAATGTATATATTCAATAAACATATCTTAAAATTGCAACGGTTTATTTCTCTCATAACAATCGTAAATATTACATGACGATTTTCACGTTATATATAATGTATATATTCAATAAACATATCTTAAAATTGCAACGGTTTATTTCTCTCATAACAATCGTAAATATTACATGACCATTTTCACGTTGTATATAATGTATATATTCAATAAACATATCTTAAAATTGCAACGGTTTATTTCTCTCATAACAATCGTAAATATTACATGACGATTTTCACGTTATATATAATGTATATATTCAATAAACATATATTAAAATTGCAACGGTTTATTTCTCTCATAACTATCGTAAATATTACATGACCATTTTCACGTTGTATATAATGTATATATTCAATAAACATATCTTAAAATTGCAACGGTTTATTTCTCTCATAACAATCGTAAATATTACATGACCATTTTCACGTTATATATAATGTATATATTCAATAAACATATCTTAAAATTGCAACGGTTTATTTCTCTCATAACAATCGTAAATATTACATCACCATTTTCACGTTGTATATAATGTATATATTCAATAAACATATCTTAAAATTGCAACGGTTTATTTCTCTCATAACAATTGTAAATATTACATGACCATTTTCACGTTATATATAATGTATATATTCAATAAACATATCTTAAAATTGCAACGGTTTATTTCTCTCATAACAATCGTAAATATTACATGACGATTTTTACGTTGTATATAATGTATATATTCAAAAAACATATCTTAAAATTGCAACGGTTTATTTCTCTCATAACAATCGTAAATATTACATGACGATTTTCAGGTTGTATATAATATATATATATTCAATAAACATATCTTAAAATGTCAACGGTTTATTTCTCTCATAACAATTGTAAATATTACATGACCATTTTCACGTTGTATATAATGTATATATTCAATAAACATATCTTAAAATTGCAACGGTTTATTTCTCTCATAACAATTGTAAATATTACATGACCATTTTCACGTTGTATATAATGTATATATTCAATAAACATATCTTAAAATTGCAACGGTTTATTTCTCTCACAACAATTGTAAATATAACATGACCATTTTCACGTTGTATATAATGTATATATTCAATAAACATATCTTAAAATTGCAACGGTTTATTTCTCTCATAACAATGGTAAATATTACATGACCATTTTCACGTTGTATATTATGTATATATTCAATAAACATATCTTAAAATTGCAACGGTTTATTTCTCTCATAACAATCGTAAATATTACATTACGATTTTCACGTTGTATATAATGTATATATTCAATAAACATATCTTAAAATTGCAACGGTTTATTTCTATCATAACAATCGTAAATATTACATGACGATTTTCACGTTGTATATAATGTATATATTCAAAAAACATATCTTAAAATTGCAACGGTTTATTTCTCTCATTACAATCGTAAATATTACATGACCATTTTCACGTTGTATATAATGTATATATTCAATAAACATATCTTAAAATTGCAACGGTTTATTTCTCTCATAACAATCGTAAATATTACATCACCATTTTCACGTTGTATATAATGTATATATTCAAAAAATATATCTTAAAATTGCAACGGTTTATTTCTCTCATAACAATCGTAAATATTACATGACCATTTTCACGTTGTATATAATGTATATATTCAATAAACATATCTTAAAATTGCAACGGTTTATTTCTCTCATAACAATCGTAAATATTACATCACCATTTTCACGTTGTATATAATGTATATATTCAATAAACATATCTTAAAATTGCAACGGTTTATTTCTCTCATAACAATCGTAAATATTACATGACGATTTTCACGTTATATATAATGTATATATTCAATAAACATATCTTAAAATTGCAACGGTTTATTTCTCTCATAACAATCGTAAATATTACATGACCATTTTCACGTTGTATATAATGTATATATTCAATAAACATATCTTAAAATTGCAACGGTTTATTTCTCTCATAACAATCGTAAATATTACATGACCATTTTCACGTTGTATATAATGTATATATTCAATAAACATATCTTAAAATTGCAACGGTTTATTTCTCTCATAACAATAGTAAATATTACATGACCATTTTCACGTTGTATATAATGTATATATTCAATAAACATATCTTAAAATTGCAACGGTTTATTTCTCTCATAACAATCGTAAATATTACATGACGATTTTTACGTTGTATATAATGTATATATTCAATAAACATATCTTAAAATTGCAACGGTTTATTTCTCTCATAACAATTGTAAATATTACATGAGCATTTTAACGTTGTATATAATGTATATATTCAATAAACATATCTTAAAATTGCAAGGGTTTATTTCTCTCATAACAATTGTAAATATTACATCACCATTTTCACGTTGTATATAATGTATATATTCAATAAACATATCTTAAAATTGCAACGGTTTATTTCTCTCATAACAATTGTAAATATTACATGACCATTTTCACGTTGTATATTATGTATATATTCAATAAACATATCTTAAAATTGCAACGGTTTATTTCTCTCAAAACAATGGTAAATATTACATCACCATTTTCACGTTGTATATTATGTTTATATTCAATAAACATATCTTAAAATTGCAACGGTTTATTTCTCTCATAACAATTGTAAATATTACATCACCATTTTCACGTTGTATATAATGTATATATTCAATAAACATATCTTAAAATGGCAACGGTTTATTTCTCTCATAACAATTGTAAATATTACATGACCATTTTCACGTTGTATATAATGTATATATTCAATAAACATATCTTAAAATTGCAAGGGTTTATTTCTCTCATAACAATCGTAACTATTACATGACCATTTTCACGTTGTATATAATGTATATATTCAATAAACATATCTTAAAATTGCAACGGTTTATTTCTCTCATAACAATCGTAAATATTACATCACCATTTTCACGTTGTATATAATGTATATATTCAATAAACATATCTTAAAATTGCAACGGTTTATTTCTCTCATTACAATCGTAAATATTACATGACGATTTTCACGTTATATATAATGTATATATTCAATAAACATATCTTAAAATTGCAACGGTTTATTTCTCTCATAACAATCGTAAATATTACATGACCATTTTCACGTTGTATATAATGTATATATTCAATGAACATATCTTAAAATTGCAACGGTTTATTTCTCTCATAACAATCGTAAATATTACATGACCATTTTCACGTTGTATATAATGTATATATTCAATAAACATATCTTAAAATTGCAACGGTTTATTTCTCTCATAACAATCGTAAATATTACATGACCATTTTCACGTTATATATAATGTATATATTCAATAAACATATCTTAAAATTGCAACGGTTTATTTCTCTCATAACAATTGTAAATATTACATGACGATTTTCACGTTGTATATTATGTATATATTCAATAAACATATCTTAAAATTGCAACGGTTTATTTCTCTCAAAACAATGGTAAATATTACATCACCATTTTCACGTTGTATATTATGTTTATATTCAATAAACATATCTTAAAATTGCAACGGTTTATTTCTCTCATAACAATTGTAAATATTACATCACCATTTTCACGTTGTATATAATGTATATATTCAATAAACATATCTTAAAATGGCAACGGTTTATTTCTCTCATAACAATTGTAAATATTACATGACCATTTTCACGTTGTATATAATGTATATATTCAATAAACATATCTTAAAATTGCAAGGGTTTATTTCTCTCATAACAATCGTAACTATTACATGACCATTTTCACGTTGTATATAATGTATATATTCAATAAACATATCTTAAAATTGCAACGGTTTATTTCTCTCATAACAATCGTAAATATTACATCACCATTTTCACGTTGTATATAATGTATATATTCAATAAACATATCTTAAAATTGCAACGGTTTATTTCTCTCATTACAATCGTAAATATTACATGACGATTTTCACGTTATATATAATGTATATATTCAATAAACATATCTTAAAATTGCAACGGTTTATTTCTCTCATAACAATCGTAAATATTACATGACCATTTTCACGTTGTATATAATGTATATATTCAATGAACATATCTTAAAACTGCAACGGTTTATTTCTCTCATAACAATCGTAAATATTACATGACCATTTTCACGTTGTATATAATGTATATATTCAATAAACATATCTTAAAATTGCAACGGTTTATTTCTCTCATAACAATCGTAAATATTACATGACCATTTTCACGTTATATATAATGTATATATTCAATAAACATATCTTAAAATTGCAACGGTTTATTTCTCTCATAACAATTGTAAATATTACATGACGATTTTCACGTTGTATATAATGTATATATTCAATAAACATATCTTAAAATTGCAACGGTTTATTTCTCTCATAACAATCGTAAATATTACATGACGATTTTTACGTTGTATATAATGTATATATTCAATAAACATATCTTAAAATTGCAACGGTTTATTTCTCTCATAACAATCGTAAATATTACATGACGATTTTCAGGTTGTATATAATATATATATATATTCAATAAACATATCTTAAAATGTCAACGGTTTATTTCTCTCATAACAATTGTAAATATTACATGACCATTTTCACGTTGTATATAATGTATATATTCAATAAACATATCTTAAAATTGCAACGGTTTATTTCTCTCATAACAATTGTAAATATTACATGACCATTTTCACGTTGTATATAATGTATATATTCAATAAACATATCTTAAAATTGCAACGGTTTATTTCTCTCATAACAATTGTAAATATAACATGACCATTTTCACGTTGTATATAATGTATATATTCAATAAACATATCTTAAAATTGCAACGGTTTATTTCTCTCATAACAATGGTAAATATTACATGACCATTTTCACGTTGTATATTATGTATATATTCAATAAACATATCTTAAAATTGCAACGGTTTATTTCTCTCATAACAATCGTAAATATTACATGACCATTTTCACGTTGTATATAATGTATATATTCAATAAACATATCTTAAAATTGCAACGGTTTATTTCTATCATAACAATCGTAAATATTACATGACGATTTTCACGTTGTATATAATGTATATATTCAAAAAACATATCTTAAAATTGCAACGGTTTATTTCTCTCATTACAATCGTAAATATTACATGACCATTTTCACTTTGTATATAATGTATATATTCAATAAACATATCTTAAAATTGCAACGGTTTATTTCTCTCATAACAATCGTAAATATTACATGACCATTTTCACGTTGTATATAATGTATATATTCAATAAACATATCTTAAAATTGCAAGGGTTTATTTCTCTCATAACAATCGTAACTATTACATGACCATTTTCACGTTGTATATAATGTATATATTCAATAAACATATCTTAAAATTGCAACGGTTTATTTCTCTCATAACAATCGTAAATATTACATCACCATTTTCACGTTGTATATAATGTATATATTCAATAAACATATCTTAAAATTGCAACGGTTTATTTCTCTCATTACAATCGTAAATATTACATGACGATTTTCACGTTATATATAATGTATATATTCAATAAACATATCTTAAAATTGCAACGGTTTATTTCTCTCATAACAATCGTAAATATTACATGACCATTTTCACGTTGTATATAATGTATATATTCAATGAACATATCTTAAAATTGCAACGGTTTATTTCTCTCATAACAATCGTAAATATTACATGACCATTTTCACGTTGTATATAATGTATATATTCAATAAACATATCTTAAAATTGCAACGGTTTATTTCTCTCATAACAATCGTAAATATTACATGACCATTTTCACGTTATATATAATGTATATATTCAATAAACATATCTTAAAATTGCAACGGTTTATTTCTCTCATAACAATTGTAAATATTACATGACGATTTTCACGTTGTATATTATGTATATATTCAATAAACATATCTTAAAATTGCAACGGTTTATTTCTCTCAAAACAATGGTAAATATTACATCACCATTTTCACGTTGTATATTATGTTTATATTCAATAAACATATCTTAAAATTGCAACGGTTTATTTCTCTCATAACAATTGTAAATATTACATCACCATTTTCACGTTGTATATAATGTATATATTCAATAAACATATCTTAAAATGGCAACGGTTTATTTCTCTCATAACAATTGTAAATATTACATGACCATTTTCACGTTGTATATAATGTATATATTCAATAAACATATCTTAAAATTGCAAGGGTTTATTTCTCTCATAACAATCGTAACTATTACATGACCATTTTCACGTTGTATATAATGTATATATTCAATAAACATATCTTAAAATTGCAACGGTTTATTTCTCTCATAACAATCGTAAATATTACATCACCATTTTCACGTTGTATATAATGTATATATTCAATAAACATATCTTAAAATTGCAACGGTTTATTTCTCTCATTACAATCGTAAATATTACATGACGATTTTCACGTTATATATAATGTATATATTCAATAAACATATCTTAAAATTGCAACGGTTTATTTCTCTCATAACAATCGTAAATATTACATGACCATTTTCACGTTGTATATAATGTATATATTCAATGAACATATCTTAAAATTGCAACGGTTTATTTCTCTCATAACAATCGTAAATATTACATGACCATTTTCACGTTGTATATAATGTATATATTCAATAAACATATCTTAAAATTGCAACGGTTTATTTCTCTCATAACAATCGTAAATATTACATGACCATTTTCACGTTATATATAATGTATATATTCAATAAACATATCTTAAAATTGCAACGGTTTATTTCTCTCATAACAATTGTAAATATTACATGACGATTTTCACGTTGTATATAATGTATATATTCAATAAACATATCTTAAAATTGCAACGGTTTATTTCTCTCATAACAATCGTAAATATTACATGACGATTTTTACGTTGTATATAATGTATATATTCAATAAACATATCTTAAAATTGCAACGGTTTATTTCTCTCATAACAATCGTAAATATTACATGACGATTTTCAGGTTGTATATAATATATATATATTCAATAAACATATCTTAAAATGTCAACGGTTTATTTCTCTCATAACAATTGTAAATATTACATGACCATTTTCACGTTGTATATAATGTATATATTCAATAAACATATCTTAAAATTGCAACGGTTTATTTCTCTCATAACAATTGTAAATATTACATGACCATTTTCACGTTGTATATAATGTATATATTCAATAAACATATCTTAAAATTGCAACGGTTTATTTCTCTCATAACAATTGTAAATATAACATGACCATTTTCACGTTGTATATAATGTATATATTCAATAAACATATCTTAAAATTGCAACGGTTTATTTCTCTCATAACAATGGTAAATATTACATGACCATTTTCACGTTGTATATTATGTATATATTCAATAAACATATCTTAAAATTGCAACGGTTTATTTCTCTCATAACAATCGTAAATATTACATGACCATTTTCACGTTGTATATAATGTATATATTCAATAAACATATCTTAAAATTGCAACGGTTTATTTCTATCATAACAATCGTAAATATTACATGACGATTTTCACGTTGTATATAATGTATATATTCAAAAAACATATCTTAAAATTGCAACGGTTTATTTCTCTCATTACAATCGTAAATATTACATGACCATTTTCACGTTGTATATAATGTATATATTCAATAAACATATCTTAAAATTGCAACGGTTTATTTCTCTCATAACAATCGTAAATATTACATCACCATTTTCACGTTGTATATAATGTATATATTCAAAAAATATATCTTAAAATTGCAACGGTTTATTTCTCTCATAACAATCGTAAATATTACATGACCATTTTCACGTTGTATATAATGAATATATTCAATAAACATATCTTAAAATTGCAACGGTTTATTTCTCTCATAACAATCGTAAATATTACATCACCATTTTCACGTTGTATATAATGTATATATTCAATAAACATATCTTAAAATTGCAACGGTTTATTTCTCTCATAACAATCGTAAATATTACATGACGATTTTCACGTTATATATAATGTATATATTCAATAAACATATCTTAAAATTGCAACGGTTTATTTCTCTCATAACAATCGTAAATATTACATGACCATTTTCACGTTGTATATAATGTATATATTCAATAAACATATCTTAAAATTTCAACGGTTTATTTCTCTCATAACAATCGTAAATATTACATGACCATTTTCACGTTGTATATAATGTATATATTCAATAAACACATCTTAAAATTGCAACGGTTTATTTCTCTCATAACAATCGTAAATATTACATGACCATTTTCACGTTGTATATAATGTATATATTCAATAAACATATCTTAAAATTGCAACGGTTTATTTCTCTCATAACAATCGTAATCATTACATGACGATTTTTACGTTGTATATAATGTATATATTCAATAAACATATCTTAAAATTGCAACGGTTTATTTCTCTCATAACAATTGTAAATATTACATGACGATTTTTACGTTGTATATAATGTATATATTCAATAAACATATCTTAAAATTGCAACGGTTTATTTCTCTCATAACAATTGTAAATATTACATGACCATTTTCACGTTGTATATAATGTATATATTCAATAAACATATCTTAAAATTGCAACGGTTTATTTCTCTCAAAACAATGGTAAATATTACATCACCATTTTCACGTTGTATATCATGTTTATATTCAATAAACATATCTTAAAATGGCAACGGTTTATTTCTCTCATAACAATTGTAAATATTACATCACCATTTTCACGTTGTATATAATGTATATATTCAATAAACATATCTTAAAATGGCAACGGTTGATTTCTCTCATAACAATTGTAAATATTACATGACCATTTTCACGTTGTATATAATGTATATATTCAATAAACATATCTTAAAATTGCAAGGGTTTATTTCTCTCATAACAATCGTAACTATTACATGACCATTTTCACGTTGTATATAATGTATATATTCAATAAACATATCTTAAAATTGCAACGGTTTATTTCTCTCATAACAATCGTAAATATTACATCACCATTTTCACGTTGTATATAATGTATATATTCAATAAACATATCTTAAAATTGCAACGGTTTATTTCTCTCATTACAATCGTAAATATTACATGACGATTTTCACGTTATATATAATGTATATATTCAATAAACATATCTTAAAATTGCAACGGTTTATTTCTCTCATAACAATCGTAAATATTACATGACCATTTTCACGTTGTATATAATGTATATATTCAATGAACATATCTTAAAATTGCAACGGTTTATTTCTCTCATAACAATCGTAAATATTACATCACCATTTTCACGTTGTATATAATGTATATATTCAATAAACATATCTTAAAATTGCAACGGTTTATTTCTCTCATAACAATCGTAAATATTACATGACGATTTTTACGTTGTATATAATGTATATATTCAATAAACATATCTTAAAATTGCAACGGTTTATTTCTCTCATAACAATTGTAAATATTACATGACCATTTTCACGTTGTATATAATGTATATATTCAATAAACATATCTTAAAATTGCAAGGGTTTATTTCTCTCATAACAATTGTAAATATTACATCACCATTTTCACGTTGTATATAATGTATATAATCAATAAACATATCTTAAAATGGCAACGGTTGATTTCTCTCATAACAATTGTAAATATTACATGACCATTTTCACGTTGTATATAATGTATATATTCAATAAACATATCTTAAAATTGCAAGGGTTTATTTCTCTCATAACAATCGTAACTATTACATGACCATTTTCACGTTGTATATAATGTATATATTCAATAAACATATCTTAAAATTGCAACGGTTTATTTCTCTCATAACAATCGTAACTATTACATCACCATTTTCACGTTGTATATAATGTATATATTCAATAAACATATCTTAAAATTGCAACGGTTTATTTCTCTCATTACAATCGTAAATATTACATGACGATTTTCACGTTATATATAATGTATATATTCAATAAACATATCTTAAAATTGCAACGGTTTATTTCTCTCATAACAATCGTAAATATTACATGACCATTTTCACGTTGTATATAATGTATATATTCAATGAACATATCTTAAAATTGCAACGGTTTATTTCTCTCATAACAATCGTAAATATTACATCACCATTTTCACGTTGTATATAATGTATATATTCAATAAACATATCTTAAAATTGCAACGGTTTATTTCTCTCATAACAATCGTAAATATTACATGACGATTTTTACGTTGTATATAATGTATATATTCAATAAACATATCTTAAAATTGCAACGGTTTATTTCTCTCATAACAATTGTAAATATTACATGACCATTTTCACGTTGTATATAATGTATATATTCAATAAACATATCTTAAAATTGCAAGGGTTTATTTCTCTCATAACAATTGTAAATATTACATCACCATTTTCACGTTGTATATAATGTATATAATCAATAAACATATCTTAAAATGGCAACGGTTGATTTCTCTCATAACAATTGTAAATATTACATGACCATTTTCACGTTGTATATAATGTATATATTCAATAAACATATCTTAAAATTGCAAGGGTTTATTTCTCTCATAACAATCGTAACTATTACATGACCATTTTCACGTTGTATATAATGTATATATTCAATAAACATATCTTAAAATTGCAACGGTTTATTTCTCTCATAACAATCGTAACTATTACATCACCATTTTCACGTTGTATATAATGTATATATTCAATAAACATATCTTAAAATTGCAACGGTTTATGTCTCTCATTACAATCGTAAATATTACATGACGATTTTCACGTTATATATAATGTATATATTCAATAAACATATCTTAAAATTGCAACGGTTTATTTCTCTCATAACAATCGTAAATATTACATGACCATTTTCACGTTGTATATAATGTATATATTCAATGAACATATCTTAAAATTGCAACGGTTTATTTCTCTCATAACAATCGTAAATATTACATTACCATTTTCACGTTGTATATAATGTATATATTCAATAAACATATCTTAAAATTGCAACGGTTTATTTCTCTCATAACAATCGTAAATATTACATGACCATTTTCACGTTGTATATAATGTATATATTCAATAAACATATCGAAAATTGCAACGGTTTATTTCTCTCATAACAATCGTAAATATTACATCACCATTTTCACGTTGTATATAATGTATATATTCAATAAACATATCTTAAAATTGCAACGGTTTATTTCTCTCAAAACAATGGTAAATATTACATCACCATTTTCACGTTGTATATTATGTTTATATTTAATAAACATATCTTAAAATGGCAACGGTTTATTTCTCTCATAACAATTGTAAATATTACATCACAATTTTCACGTTGTATATAATGTATATATTCAATAAACATATCTTAAAATGGCAACGGTTGATTTCTCTCATAACAATTGTAAATATTACATGACCATTTTCACGTTGTATATAATGTATATATTCAATAAACATATCTTAAAATTGCAACGGTTTATTAAACTCATAACAATGGTAAATATAACATGACCATTTTCACGTTGTATATAATGTATATATTCAATAAACATATCTTAAAATTTCAACGGTTTATTTATCTCATAACAATGGTAAATATTACATGACCATTTTCACGTTGTATATAATGTATATATTCAATAAACATATCTTAAAATTGCAACGGTTTATTTCTCTCATAACAATCGTAAATATTACATGACCATTTTCACGTTGTATATAATGTATATATTCAATAAACATATCTTAAAATTGCAACGGTTTATTTCTCTCATAACAATCGTAAATATTACATCACCATTTTCACGTTGTATATAATGTATATATTCAATAAACATATCTTAAAATTGCAACGGTTTATTTCTCTCATAACAATCGTAAATATTACATGACGATTTTCACGTTGTATATAATGTATATATTCAATAAACATATCTTAAAATTGCAACGGTTTATTTCTCTCATAACAATCGTAAATATTACATGACGATTTTCACGTTGTATATAATGTATATATTCAATAAACATATCTTAAAATTGCAAGGGTTTATTTCTCTCATAACAATCGTAACTATTACATGACCATTTTCACGTTGTATATAATGTATATATTCAATAAACATATCTTAAAATTGCAACGGTTTATTTCTCTCATAAAAATCGTAACTATTACATCACCATTTTCACGTTGTATATAATGTATATATTCAATAAACATATCTTAAAATTGCAACGGTTTATTTCTCTCATTACAATCGTAAATATTACATGACGATTTTCACGTTATATATAATGTATATATTCAATAAACATATCTTAAAATTGCAACGGTTTATTTCTCTCATAACAATCGTAAATATTACATGACCATTTTCACGTTGTATATAATGTATATATTCAATGAACATATCTTAAAATTGCAACGGTTTATTTCTCTCATAACAATCGTAAATATTACATTACCATTTTCACGTTGTATATAATGTATATATTCAATAAACATATCTTAAAATTGCAACGGTTTATTTCTCTCATAACAATCGTAAATATTACATGACGATTTTCACGTTGTATATAATGTATATATTCAATAAACATATCGAAAATTGCAACGGTTTATTTCTCTCATAACAATCGTAAATATTACATCACCATGTTCACGTTGTATATAATGTATATATTCAATAAACATATCTTAAAATTGCAACGGTTTATTTCTCTCATAACAATCGTAAATATTACATGACGATTTTCACGTTGTATATAATGTATATATTCAATAAACATATCTTAAAATTGCAACGGTTTATTTCTTTCATAACAATCGTAAATATTACATGACGATTTTCACGTTGTATATAATGTATATATTCAATAAACATATCTTAAAATTGCAACGGTTTATTAAACTCATAACAATGGTAAATATAACATGACCATTTTCACGTTGTATATAATGTATATATTCAATAAACATATCTTAAAATTGCAACGGTTTATTTCTCTCATAACAATCGTAAATATTACATGACCATTTTCACGTTGTATATAATGTATATATTCAATAAACATATCTTAAAATTGCAACGGTTTATTTCTCTCATAACAATCGTAAATATTACATCACCATTTTCACGTTGTATATAATGTATATATTCAATAAACATATCTTAAAATTGCAACGGTTTATTTCTCTCATAACAATCGTAAATATTACATGACGATTTTCACGTTGTATATAATGTATATATTCAATAAACATATCTTAAAATTGCAACGGTTTATTTCTCTCATAACAATCGTAAATATTACATGACCATTTTCACGTTGTATATAATGTATATATTCAATAAACATATCTTAAAATTGCAACGGTTTATTTCTCTCATAACAATCGTAAATATTACATGACGATTTTTACGTTGTATATAATGTATATATTCAATAAACATATCTTAAAATTGCAACGGTTTATTTCTCTCATAACAATCGTAAATATTACATGACGATTTTCACGTTGTATATAATATATATATATTCAATAAACATATCTTAAAATTGCAAGGGTTTATTTCTCTCATAACAATTGTAAATATTACATGACCATTTTCACGTTGTATATAATGTATATATTCAATAAATATATCTTAAAATTGCAACGGTTTATTTCTCTCATAACAATTGTAAATATTACATGACCATTTTCACGTTGTATATAATGTATATATTCAATAAACATATCTTAAAATTGCAACGGTTTATTTCTCTCATAACAATTGTAAATATTACATGACCATTTTCACGTTGTATATAATGTATATATTCAATAAACATATCTTAAAATTGCAACGGTTTATTTCTCTCATAACAATTGTAAATATTACATAACCATTTTCACGTTGTATATAATGTATATATTCAATAAACATATCTTAAAATTGCAACGGTTTATTTCTCTCATAACAATCGTAAATATTACATGACGATTTTCACGTTGTATATAATGTATATATTCAATAAACATATCTTAAAATTGCAACGGTTTTTTTCTCTCATAACAATCGTAAATATTACATGACGATTTTTACGTTGTATATAATGTATATATTCAATAAACATATCTTAAAATTGCAACGGTTTATTTCTCTCATAACAATCGTAAATATTACATGACGATTTTCACGTTGTATATAATGTATATATTCAATAAACATATCTTAAAATTGCAACGGTTTATTTCTTTCATAACAATCGTAAATATTACATGACGATTTTCACGTTGTATATAATGTATATATTCAATAAACATATCTTAAAATTGCAACGGTTTATTTCTCTCATAACAATTGTAAATATTACATGACCATTTTCACGTTGTATATAATGTATATATTCAATAAACATATCTTAAAATTGCAACGGTTTATTTCTCTCATAACAATCGTAAATATTACATGACCATTTTCACGTTGTATATAATGTATATATTCAATAAACATATCTTAAAATGTCAACGGTTTATTTCTCTCATAACAATCGTAAATATTACATGACCATTTTCACGTTGTATATAATGTATATATTCAATAAACATATCTTAAAATTGCAACGGTTTATTTCTCTCATAACAATCGTAAATATTACATGACGATTTTCACGTTGTATATAATGTATATATTCAATAAACATATCTTAAAATTGCAACGGTTTATTTCTCTCATAACAATCGTAAATATTACATGACGATTTTCACGTTGTATATAATGTATATATTCAATAAACATATCTTAAAATTGCAACGGTTTATTTCTTTCATAACAATCGTAAATATTACATGACGATTTTCACGTTGTATATAATGTATATATTCAATAAACATATCTTAAAATTGCAACGGTTTATTAAACTCATAACAATGGTAAATATAACATGACCATTTTCACGTTGTATATAATGTATATATTCAATAAACATATCTTCAAATTTCAACGGTTTATTTCTCTCATAACAATCGTAAATATTACATGACGATTTTTACGTTGTATATAATGTATATATTCAATAAACATATCTTAAAATTGCAACGGTTTATTTCTCTCATAACAATCGTAAATATTACATGACGATTTTTACGTTGTATATAATGTAT
Organism: Euprymna scolopes; assembly: GCF_053919585.1. Lineage (NCBI taxonomy): Eukaryota > Metazoa > Mollusca > Cephalopoda > Sepiida > Sepiolidae > Euprymna > Euprymna scolopes. The sequence continues at coordinate 161,361,910 of NC_136527.1, read as the reverse complement.
ATATTCAATAAACATATCTTAAAATTGCAACGGTTTATTTCTCTCATAACAATCGTAAATATTACATGACGATTTTCACGTTGTATATAATATATATATATTCAATAAACATATCTTAAAATTGCAACGGTTTATTTCTCTCATAACAATTGTAAATATTACATGACCATTTTCACGTTGTATATAATGTATATATTCAATAAATATATCTTAAAATTGCAACGGTTTATTTCTCTCATAACAATTGTAAATATTACATGACCATTTTCACGTTGTATATAATGTATATATTCAATAAACATATCTTAAAATTGCAACGGTTTATTTCTCTCATAACAATCGTAAATATTACATGACGATTTTCACGTTGTATATAATGTATATATTCAATAAACATATCTTAAAATTGCAACGGTTTATTTCTCTCATAACAATCGTAAATATTACATGACCATTTTCACGTTGTATATAATGTATTAGCAGTGTCAGAAATTTCGTGAAAATAGTGAATAATTCCACCCCATCTTTCCAAGCTTATAACTCCTCGAAAAATGTAATTCAAGCCCTAATTTTTTTTTTCAATTAAAGGAGTAAGGACCAAGGTTTTATTTAAAAAAAAAAAAAAACAAAACAATGTGTTTTTTTTTTTAAAAAAGGTTTTAAACTTCGGACTTTACAGGTAAATTTCTAAAAAACTGTTTTTTTTTTTTGTTTTAAATTTGAATATATTATTTATTGACCTTTTCTCTTAAATTTGTGATATATAAACCTATTAAACATAAATTAATTATTTACTTTTTAATAGACATTTCAAAATGAGAGGCGTAAATTATTCGACCCCCTATCTTTCTAAGCTTATAACTCCTCGAAAAATGTAATTCAAGCCCTAATTTTTTTTTCAATTAAAGGAGCAAGGACCAAGGTTTCATTAAAAAAAAAAAAAAAAAGACAAAAAGAAAAAATGTGTTCTTATAAAATAAGGTTTTAAACTTCGGACTTTACAGGTAAATTTCTAAAAAACTGATTTTTTTTTTGTTTTAAATTTGAATATATTATTTATTGACCTTTTCTCTTCAATTTGTGATATATAAACCTATTAAACATAAATTAATTATTTACTTTTTAATAGACATTTCAAAATGGGGGGGGCGTGAAAATGGGGGGGGCGTGAAAATGGGGGGGCGTGAATTTAAAAAAAACGTTTGTCTAAAATATTATATTCGGTTTATTGGAAAGAACATAAAATTTCACATTGACCCTGAAAATATCGTAAAAATAGAATCAATAGAAAAATTTTGATAGATTTTTAAAATTTAAAAATTTAAAAATATTGAGTTTAAAAATTGAAAAATATTGAGTTCGGAAAATTCATTACTGTTTTAAAAAAAAAATAAAAATATTTTAATTACTTTTAAAACAACTGTAATAGTTTATTTTGGAAGTATAATCCATAAAGAAAATAAATAACCCACTTTTAACAGAGAAATTACGAGATTTTTATATTGTATTCGCAGTTTCGTGTTAGGGGTGTCAAAAATTCCTACAAAAATTCTGATACTGCTAATAATGTATATATTCAATAAACATATCTTAAAATTGCAACGGTTTATTTCTCTCATAACAATTTTAAATATTACATGACCATTTTCACGTTGTATATAATGTATATATTCAATAAACATATCTTAAAATTGCAACGGTTTATTTCTCTCATAACAATCGTAAATATTACATGACCATTTTCACGTTGTATATAATGTATATATTCAATAAACATATCTTAAAATTGCAACGGTTTATTTCTCTCATAACAATCGCAAATATTACATCACCATTTTAACGTTGTATATAATGTATATATTCAATAAACATATCTTAAAATTGCAACGGTTTATTTCTCTCATAACAATCGTAAATATTACATGACGATTTTCACGTTGTATATAATGTATATATTCAATAAACATATCTTAAAATTGCAACGGTTTATTTCTCTCATAACAATCGTAAATATTACATGACCATTTTCACGTTGTATATAATGTATATATTCAAAAAACATATCTTAAAATTGCAACGGTTTATTTCTCTCATAACAATCGTAAATATTACATGACGATTTTCACGTTGTATATAATGTATATATTCAATAAACATATCTTAAAATTGCAACGGTTTATTTCTCTCATAACAATCGTAAATATTACATGACCATTTTCACGTTGTATATAATGTATATATTCAATAAACATATCTTAAAATTGCAACGGTTTATTTCTCTCATAACAATCGTAAATATTACATGACGATTTTTACGTTGTATATAATGTATATATTCAATAAACATATCTTAAAATTGCAACGGTTTATTTCTCTCATAACAATCGTAAATATTACATGACGATTTTTACGTTGTATATAATATATATATATTCAATAAACATATCTTAAAATTGCAACGGTTTATTTCTCTCATAACAATTGTAAATATTACATGACCATTTTCACGTTGTATATAATGTATATATTCAATAAACATATCTTAAAATTGCAACGGTTTATTAAACTCATAACAATGGTAAATATAACATGACCATTTTCACGTTGTATATAATGTATATATTCAATAAACATATCTTCAAATTTCAACGGTTTATTTCTCTCATAACAATGGTTAATATTACATGACCATTTTCACGTTGTATATAATGTATATATTCAATAAACATATCTTAAAATTGCAACGGTTTATTTCTCTCATAACAATCGTAAATATTACATGACAATTTTCACGTTGTATATAATGTATATATTCAATAAACATATATTAAAATTGCAACGGTTTATTTCTCTCATAAAAATCGTAATATTACATGACGATTTTCACGTTGTATATAATGTATATATTCAATAAACATATCTTAAAATTGCAACGGTTTATTTCTCTCATAACAATCGTAAATATTACATGACGATTTTCACGTTGTATATAATGTATATATTCAATAAACATATCTTAAAATTGCAACGGTTTATTTCTCTCATAACAATCGTAAATATTACATGACGATTTTCACGTTGTATATAATATATATATATTCAATAAACATATCTTAAAATTGCAAGGGTTTATTTCTCTCATAACAATTGTAAATATTACATGACCATTTTCACGTTGTATATAATGTATATATTATATAAATATATCTTAAAATTGCAACGGTTTATTTCTCTCATAACAATTGTAAATATTACATGACCATTTTCACGTTGTATATAATGTATATATTCAATAAACATATCTTAAAATTGCAACGGTTTATTTCTCTCATAACAATTGTAAATATTACATGACCATTTTCACGTTGTATATAATGTATATATTCAATAAACATATCTTAAAATTGCAACGGTTTATTTCTCTCATAACAATTGTAAATATTACATAACCATTTTCACGTTGTATATAATGTATATATTCAATAAACATATCTTAAAATTGCAACGGTTTATTTCTCTCATAACAATCGTAAATATTACATGACGATTTTCACGTTGTATATAATGTATATATTCAATAAACATATCTTAAAATTGCAACGGTTTTTTTCTCTCATAACAATCGTAAATATTACATGACGATTTTTACGTTGTATATAATGTATATATTCAATAAACATATCTTAAAATTGCAACGGTTTATTTCTCTCATAACAATCGTAAATATTACATGACGATTTTCACGTTGTATATAATGTATATATTCAATAAACATATCTTAAAATTGCAACGGTTTATTTCTTTCATAACAATCGTAAATATTACATGACGATTTTCACGTTGTATATAATGTATATATTCAATAAACATATCTTAAAATTGCAACGGTTTATTTCTCTCATAACAATTGTAAATATTACATGACCATTTTCACGTTGTATATAATGTATATATTCAATAAACATATCTTAAAATTGCAACGGTTTATTTCTCTCATAACAATCGTAAATATTACATGACCATTTTCACGTTGTATATAATGTATATATTCAATAAACATATCTTAAAATGTCAACGGTTTATTTCTCTCATAACAATCGTAAATATTACATGACCATTTTCACGTTGTATATAATGTATATATTCAATAAACATATCTTAAAATTGCAACGGTTTATTTCTCTCATAACAATCGTAAATATTACATGACCATTTTCACGTTGTATATAATGTATATATTCAATAAACATATCTTAAAATTGCAAAGGTTTATTTCTCTCATAACAATCGTAAATATTACATGACGATTTTCACGTTGTATATAATGTATATATTCAATAAACATATCTTAAAATTGCAACGGTTTATTTCTTTCATAACAATCGTAAATATTACATGACGATTTTCACGTTGTATATAATGTATATATTCAATAAACATATCTTAAAATTGCAACGGTTTATTAAACTCATAACAATGGTAAATATAACATGACCATTTTCACGTTGTATATAATGTATATATTCAATAAACATATCTTCAAATTTCAACGGTTTATTTCTCTCATAACAATCGTAAATATTACATGACGATTTTTACGTTGTATATAATGTATATATTCAATAAACATATCTTAAAATTGCAACGGTTTATTTCTCTCATAACAATCGTAAATATTACATGACGATTTTTACGTTGTATATAATGTATATATTCAATAAACATATCTTAAAATTGCAACGGTTTATTTCTCTCATAACAATCGTAAATATTACATGACGATTTTCACGTTGTATATAATATATATATATTCAATAAACATATCTTAAAATTGCAACGGTTTATTTCTCTCATAACAATTGTAAATATTACATGACCATTTTCACGTTGTATATAATGTATATATTCAATAAATATATCTTAAAATTGCAACGGTTTATTTCTCTCATAACAATTGTAAATATTACATGACCATTTTCACGTTGTATATAATGTATATATTCAATAAACATATCTTAAAATTGCAACGGTTTATTTCTCTCATAACAATCGTAAATATTACATGACGATTTTCACGTTGTATATAATGTATATATTCAATAAACATATCTTAAAATTGCAACGGTTTATTTCTCTCATAACAATCGTAAATATTACATGACCATTTTCACGTTGTATATAATGTATATATTCAATAAACATATCTTAAAATTGCAACGGTTTATTTCTCTCATAACAATTTTAAATATTACATGACCATTTTCACGTTGTATATAATGTATATATTCAATAAACATATCTTAAAATTGCAACGGTTTATTTCTCTCATAACAATCGTAAATATTACATGACCATTTTCACGTTGTATATAATGTATATATTCAATAAACATATCTTAAAATTGCAACGGTTTATTTCTCTCATAACAATCGCAAATATTACATCACCATTTTAACGTTGTATATAATGTATATATTCAATAAACATATCTTAAAATTGCAACGGTTTATTTCTCTCATAACAATCGTAAATATTACATGACGATTTTCACGTTGTATATAATGTATATATTCAATAAACATATCTTAAAATTGCAACGGTTTATTTCTCTCATAACAATCGTAAATATTACATGACCATTTTCACGTTGTATATAATGTATATATTCAAAAAACATATCTTAAAATTGCAACGGTTTATTTCTCTCATAACAATCGTAAATATTACATGACGATTTTCACGTTGTATATAATGTATATATTCAATAAACATATCTTAAAATTGCAACGGTTTATTTCTCTCATAACAATCGTAAATATTACATGACCATTTTCACGTTGTATATAATGTATATATTCAATAAACATATCTTAAAATTGCAACGGTTTATTTCTCTCATAACAATCGTAAATATTACATGACGATTTTTACGTTGTATATAATGTATATATTCAATAAACATATCTTAAAATTGCAACGGTTTATTTCTCTCATAACAATCGTAAATATTACATGACGATTTTCACGTTGTATATAATATATATATATTCAATAAACATATCTTAAAATTGCAACGGTTTATTTCTCTCATAACAATTGTAAATATTACATGACCATTTTCACGTTGTATATAATGTATATATTCAATAAACATATCTTAAAATTGCAACGGTTTATTAAACTCATAACAATGGTAAATATAACATGACCATTTTCACGTTGTATATAATGTATATATTCAATAAACATATCTTCAAATTTCAACGGTTTATTTCTCTCATAACAATGGTTAATATTACATGACCATTTTCACGTTGTATATAATGTATATATTCAATAAACATATCTTAAAATTGCAACGGTTTATTTCTCTCATAACAATCGTAAATATTACATGACAATTTTCACGTTGTATATAATGTATATATTCAATAAACATATATTAAAATTGCAACGGTTTATTTCTCTCATAAAAATCGTAATATTACATGACGATTTTCACGTTGTATATAATGTATATATTCAATAAACATATCTTAAAATTGCAACGGTTTATTTCTCTCATAACAATCGTAAATATTACATGACGATTTTCACGTTGTATATAATGTATATATTCAATAAACATATCTTAAAATTGCAACGGTTTATTTCTCTCATAACAATCGTAAATATTACATGACCATTTTCACGTTGTATATAATGTATATATTCAATAAACATATCTTAAAATTGCAACGGTTTATTTCTCTCATAACAATCGTAAATATTACATGACCATTTTCACGTTGTATATAATGTATATATTAAATAAACATATCTTAAAATTGCAACGGTTTGTTTCTCTCATAACAATCGTAAATATTACATGACGATTTTCACGTTGTATATAATGTATATATTCAATAAACATATCTTAAAATTGCAACGGTTTATTTCTCTCATAACAATCGTAAATATTACATCACCATTTTCACGTTGTATATAATGTATATATTCAATAAACATATCTTAAAATTGCAACGGTTTATTTCTCTCATAACAATCGTAAATATTACATGACGATTTTTACGTTGTATATAATGTATATATTCAATAAACATATCTTAAAATTGCAACGGTTTATTTCTCTCATAACAATCGTAAATATTACATGACGATTTTTACGTTGTATATAATGTATATATTCAATAAACATATCTTAAAATTGCAACGGTTTATTTCTCTCATAACAATCGTAAATATTACATGACGATTTTCACGTTGTATATAATGTATATATTCAATAAACATATCTTAAAATTGCAACGGTTTATTTCTCTCATAACAATCGTAAATATTACATGACGATTTTCACGTTGTATATAATATATATATATTCAATAAACATATCTTAAAATTGCAACGGTTTATTTCTCTCATAACAATTGTAAATATTACATGACCATTTTCACGTTGTATATAATGTATATATTCAATAAATATATCTTAAAATTGCAACGGTTTATTTCTCTCATAACAATTGTAAATATTACATGACCATTTTCACGTTGTATATAATGTATATATTCAATAAACATATCTTAAAATTGCAACGGTTTATTTCTCTCATAACAATTGTAAATATTACATGACCATTTTCACGTTGTATATAATGTATATATTCAATAAACATATCTTAAAATTGCAACGGTTTATTTCTCTCATAACAATCGTAAATATTACATGACGATTTTCACGTTGTATATAATGTATATATTCAATAAACATATCTTAAAATTGCAACGGTTTATTTCTCTCATAACAATCGTAAATATTACATGACCATTTTCACGTTGTATATAATGTATATATTCAATAAACATATCTTAAAATTGCAACGGTTTATTTCTCTCATAACAATCGTAAATATTACATGACCATTTTCACGTTGTATATAATGTATATATTCAATAAACATATCTTAAAATTGCAACGGTTTATTTCTCTCATAACAATCGCAAATATTACATCACCATTTTAACGTTGTATATAATGTATATATTCAATAAACATATCTTAAAATTGCAACGGTTTATTTCTCTCATAACAATCGTAAATATTACATGACGATTTTCACGTTGTATATAATATATATATATTCAATAAACATATCTTAAAATTGCAACGGTTTATTTCTCTCATAACAATTGTAAATATTACATGATAATTTTCACGTTGTATATAATGTATATATTCAATAAAAATATCTTAAAATTGCAACGGTTTATTTCTCTCATAACAATCGTAAATATTACATGACGATTTTCACGTTGTATATAATGTATATATTCAATAAACATATCTTAAAATTGCAACGGTTTATTTCTCTCATAACAATCGTAAATATTACATGACGATTTTTACGTTGTATATAATGTATATATTCAATAAACATATCTTAAAATTGCAACGGTTTATTTCTCTCATAACAATCGTAAATATTACATGACGATTTTCACGTTGTATATAATGTATATATTCAATAAACATATCTTAAAATTGCAACGGTTTATTTCTCTCATAACAATCGTAAATATTACATGACCATTTTCACGTTGTATATAATGTATATATTCAATAAACATATCTTAAAATTGCAACGGTTTATTTCTCTCATAACAATCGTAAATATTACATGACGATTTTTACGTTGTATATAATGTATATATTCAATAAACATATCTTAAAATTGCAACGGTTTATTTCTCTCATAACAATCGTAAATATTACATGACGATTTTCACGTTGTATATAATATATATATATTCAATAAACATATCTTAAAATTGCAACGGTTTATTTCTCTCATAACAATTGTAAATATTACATGACCATTTTCACGTTGTATATAATGTATATATTCAATAAATATATCTTAAAATTGCAACGGTTTATTTCTCTCATAACAATTGTAAATATTACATGACCATTTTCACGTTGTATATAATGTATATATTCAATAAACATATCTTAAAATTGCAACGGTTTATTTCTCTCATAACAATTGTAAATATTACATGACCATTTTCACGTTGTATATAATGCATATATTCAATAAACATATCTTAAAATTGCAACGGTTTATTTCTCTCATAACAATTGTAAATATTACATGATCATTTTCACGTTGTATATAATGTATATATTCAATAAACATATCTTAAAATTGCAACGGTTTATTTCTCTCATAACAATCGTAAATATTACATGACGATTTTCACGTTGTATATAATGTATATATTCAATAAACATATCTTAAAATTGCAACGGTTTTTTTCTCTCATAACAATCGTAAATATTACATGACGATTTTTACGTTGTATATAATGTATATATTCAATAAACATATCTTAAAATTGCAACGGTTTATTTCTCTCATAACAATCGTAAATATTACATGACGATTTTCACGTTGTATATAATGTATATATTGAATAAACATATCTTAAAATTGCAACGGTTTATTTCTCTCATAACAATCGTAAATATTACATCACCATTTTCACGTTGTATATAATGTATATATTCAATAAACATATCTTAAAATTGCAACGGTTTATTTCTCTCATAACAATTGTAAATATTACATGACCATTTTCACGTTGTATATAATGTATATATTCAATAAACATATCTTAAAATTGCAACGGTTTATTTCTCTCATAACAATCGTAAATATTACATGACCATTTTCACGTTGTATATAATGTATATATTCAATAAACATATCTTAAAATTGCAACGGTTTATTTCTCTCATAACAATCGTAAATATTACATGACCATTTTCACGTTGTATATAATGTATATATTCAATAAACATATCTTAAAATTGCAACGGTTTATTTCTCTCATAACAATCGTAAATATTACATGACCATTTTCACGTTGTATATAATGTATATATTCAATAAACATATCTTAAAATTGCAACGGTTTATTTCTCTCATAACAAGCCTAAATATTACATGACGATTTTCACGTTGTATATAATGTATATATTCAATAAACATATCTTAAAATTGCAACGGTTTATTTCTCTCATAACAATCGTAAATATTACATGACCATTTTCACGTTGTATATAATGTATATATTCAAAAAACATATCTTAAAATTGCAACGGTTTATTTCTCTCACACCAATCGTAAATATTACATGACGATTTTTACGTTGTATATAATGTATATATTCAATAAACATATCTTAAAATTGCAACGGTTTATTTCTCTCATAATAATCGTAAATATTACATGACCATTTTCACGTTGTATATAATGTATATATTCAATAAACATATCTTAAAATTGCAACGGTTTATTTCTCTCATAACAATCGTAAATATTACATGACGATTTTTACGTTGTATATAATGTATATATTCAATAAACATATCTTAAAATTGCAACGGTTTATTTCTCTCATAACAATCGTAAATATTACATGACGATTTTCACGTTGTATATAATGTATATATTCAATAAACATATCTTAAAATTGCAACGGTTTTTTCTCTCATAAAAATCGTAAATATTACATGACGATTTTTACGTTGTATATAATGTATATATTCAATAAACATATCTTAAAATTGCAACGGTTTATTTCTCTCATAACAATCGTAAATATTACATGACCATTTTCACGTTGTATATAATGTATACATTCAATAAACATATCTTAAAATTGCAAAGGTTTATTTCTCTCATAACAATTGTAAATATTACATGACCATTTTCACGTTGTATATAATGTATATATTCAATAAACATATCTTAAAATTGCAACGGTTTATTTCTCTCATAACAATTGTAAATATAACATGACCATTTTCACGTTGTATATAATGTATATATTCAATAAACATATCTTAAAATTGCAACGGTTTATTTCTCTCATAACAATGGTAAATATTACATCACCATTTTCACGTTGTATATTATGTATATATTCAATAAACATATTTAAAAATTGCAACGGTTTATTTCTCTCATAACAATCGTAAATATTACATGACGATTTTCACGTTATATATAATGTATGTATTCAATAAACATATCTTAAAATTGCAACGGTTTATTTCTCTCATAACAATGGTAAATATTACATGACCATTTTCACGTTGTATATAAGGTATATATTCAATAAACATATCTTAAAATTGCAACGGTTTATTAAACTCATAACAATGGTAAATATTACATGACCATTTTCACGTTGTATATAATGTATATATTCAATAAACATATCTTAAAATTGCAACGGTTTATTAAACTCATAACAATTGTAAATATTACATGACGATTTTCACGTTGTATATAATGTATATATTCAATAAACATATCTTAAAATTGCAACGGTTTATTTCTCTCATAACAATCGTAAATATTACATGACCATTTTCACGTTGTATATAATGTATATATTCAATAAACATATCTTAAAATTGCAACGGTTTATTTCTCTCATAACAATCGTAAATATTACATGACGATTTTCACGTTGTATATAATGTATATATTCAATAAACATATCTTAAAATTGCAACGGTTTATTTCTCTCATAACAATCGTAAATATTACATGACCATTTTCACGTTGTATATAATGTATATATTCAATAAACATATCTTAAAATTGCAACGGTTTATTTCTCTCATAACAATCGTAAATATTACATGACCATTTTCACGTTGTATATAATGTATATATTCAAAAAACATATCTTAAAATTGCAACGGTTTATTTCTCTCATAACAATCGTAAATATTACATCACCATTTTCACGTTGTATATAATGTATATATTCAATAAACATATCTTAAAATTGCAACGGTTTATTTCTCTCATAACAATCGTAAATATTACATGACCATTTTCACGTTGTATATAATGTATATATTCAATAAACATATCTTAAAATTGCAACGGTTTATTTCTCTCATAACAATCGTAAATATTACATGACGATTTTTACGTTGTATATAATGTATATATTCAATAAACATATCTTAAAATTGCAACGGTTTATTTCTCTCATAACAATTGTAAATATTACATGACGATTTTCACGTTGTATATAATGTATATATTCAATAAACATATCTTAAAATTGCAACGGTTTATTTCTCTCATAACAATTGTAAGTATAACATGACCATTTTCACGTTGTATATAATGTATATATTCAATAAACATATCTTAAAATTGCAACGGTTTATTTCTCTCATAACAATGGTAAATATTACATCACCATTTTCACGTTGTATATTATGTATATATTCAATAAACATATCTTAAAATTGCAACGGTTTATTTCTCTCATAACAATCGTAAATATTACATGACGATTTTCACGTTATATATAATGTATGTATTCAATAAACATATCTTAAAATTGCAACGGTTTATTAAACTCATAACAATGGTAAATATTACATGACTATTTTCACGTTGTATATAATGTATATATTCAATAAACATATCTTAAAATTGCAACGGTTTATTAAACTCATAACAATGGTAAATATTACATGACCATTTTCACGTTGTATATAATGTATATATTCAATAAACATATCTTAAAATTGCAACGGTTTATTAAACTCATAACAATTGTAAATATTACATGACGATTTTCACGTTGTATATAATGTATATATTCAATAAACATATCTTAAAATTGCAACGGTTTATTTCTCTCATAACAATCGTAAATATTACATGACGATTTTCACGTTATATATAATGTATATATTCAATAAACATATCTTAAAATTGCAACGGTTTATTTCTCTCATAACAATCGTAAATATTACATGACCATTTTCACGTTGTATATAATGTATATATTCAATAAACATATCTTTAAATTTCAACGGTTTATTTCTCTCATAACAATCGTAAATATTACATGACCATTTTCACGTTGTATATAATGTATATATTCAATAAACATATCTTAAAATTGCAACGGTTTATTTCTCTCATAACAATGGTAAATATTACATCACCATTTTCACGTTGTATATAATGTATATATTCAATAAACATATCTTAAAATTGCAACGGTTTATTTCTCTCATAACAATCGTAAATATTACATGACGATTTTCACGTTGTATATAATGTATATATTCAATAAACATATCTTAAAATTGCAACGGTTTATTTCTCTCATAACAATCGTAAATATTACATGACCATTTTCACGTTGTATATAATGTATATATTCAATAAACATATCTTAAAATTGCAACGGTTTATTTCTCTCATAACAATCGTAAATATTACATGACCATTTTCACGTTGTATATAATGTATATATTCAATAAACATATCTTAAAATTGCAACGGTTTATTTCTCTCATAACAATCGTAAATATTACATCACCATTTTCACGTTGTATATAATGTATATATTCAATAAACATATCTTAAAATTGCAACGGTTTATTTCTCTCATAACAATTGTAAATATTACATGACGATTTTCACGTTGTATATAATGTATATATTCAATAAACATATCTTAAAATTGCAACGGTTTATTTCTCTCATAACAATCGTAAATATTACATGACGATTTTTACGTTGTATATAATGTATATATTCAATAAACATATCTTAAAATTGCAACGGTTTATTTCTCTCATAACAATCGTAAATATTACATGACGATTTTCAGGTTGTATATAATATATATATATTCAATAAACATATCTTAAAATGTCAACGGTTTATTTCTCTCATAACAATTGTAAATATTACATGACCATTTTCACGTTGTATATAATGTATATATTCAATAAACATATCTTAAAATTGCAACGGTTTATTTCTCTCATAACAATTGTAAATATTACATGAGCATTTTCACGTTGTATATAATGTATATATTCAATAAACATATCTTAAAATTGCAACGGTTTATTTCTCTCATAACAATCGTAAATATTACATGACCATTTTCACGTTGTATATAATGTATATATTCAATAAACATATCTTAAAATGGCAACGGTTTATTTCTCTCATAACAATGGTAAATATTACATGACCATTTTCACGTTGTATATTATGTATATATTCAATAAACATATCTTAAAATTGCAACGGTTTATTTCTCTCATAACAATCGTAAATATTACATGACGATTTTCACGTTGTATATAATGTATATATTCAATAAACATATCTTAAAATTGCAACGGTTTATTTCTCTCATAACAATCGTAAATATTACATGACCATTTTCACGTTGTATATAATGTATATATTCAAAAAACATATCTTAAATTTGCAACGGTATATTTCTCTCATTACAATCGTAAATATTACATGACCATTTTCACGTTGTATATAATGTATATATTCAATAAACATATCTTAAAATTGCAACGGTTTATTTCTCTCATAACAATCGTAAATATTACATCACCATTTTCACGTTGTATATAATGTATATATTCAAAAAATATATCTTAAAATTGCAACGGTTTCTTTCTCTCATAACAATCGTAAATATTACATGACCATTTTCACGTTGTATATAATGTATATATTCAATAAACATATCTTAAAATTGCAACGGTTTATTTCTCTCATAACAATCGTAAATATTACATCACCATTTTCACGTTGTATATAATGTATATATTCAAAAAATATATCTTAAAATTGCAACGGTTTATTTCTCTCATAACAATGGTAAATATTACATGACCATTTTCACGTTGTATATAATGTATATATTCAATAAACATATATTAAAATTGCAACGGTTTATTTCTCTCATAACAATCGTAAATATTACATGACCATTTTCACGTTGTATATAATGTATATATTCAATAAACATATCTTAAAATTGCAACGGTTTATTTCTCTCATAACAATCGTAAATATTACATGACCATTTTCACGTTGTATATAATGTATATATTCAATAAACATATCTTAAAATTGCAACGGTTTATTAAACGCAATAGAAATGATTTACATTTACAGAGTATATGTAACTTTATTAAACATTAAATTCACATACATATTGTTTAAATTACTGCGTCTTACACGTGTTTTATTGCATAAACCATAAAAATCATCAGACTTTTTATTCATCAAAGAAGAAAATGTTCATTTTTTCTTGGTTCAAAAATGAAACGTAATTTTAAAGCGAATTAAAAAGGTTTAAAAGATATAAATATACCAAATCAAGTAAAAAAGTTAAGAAAAAGTCATTTTAAAACGAATTAAAAAGGTTAAAAAGACAGTAATAAATCTACTGGTTATACATACAACATTAATATTCAGAACAAAGAAGTGCTTCATAGACCATGAGTTTAATAGGCTAATTTTACAGGTAATATTAAAATATTAAGCATTTCTTAGCTCAAAAGGGGAGCCCTCCTACACGATAAGGAAAGGATTATAATGGCTGCTCAAGACCAGGGATTGATGAGCAATGCATTCAAGAAAATGGCAACGAATGCAGGTTTTGCCATAGAGAATTGGAATGTGTCAGTCAGCATTAATATGCAGAAGAAAGAGAGAAGATTAGTTCGTAGACCATGAGTTGAATAGTTGAATTTCACAGGCCATATTTAAATCCATAATAAGCTTTACACATTAAGACATTTTAATAATTTATACTATTAGAAGGTGAAAATAATTAATATGCAGAAGAAAGAGAGAAGATTAGTTCGTAGACGATGAGTTCAATAGTTGAATTTCACAGGCCATATTTAAATTCATACTAAGCTTTCAACATTAATACATTTTAATAATTTATACTATTAGAAGGTGAAAATAATTAATATGCAGACGAAAGAAAGAAGATTAGTACGTAGACGATGAGTTGAATAGTTGAATTTCACAGGCCATATTTAAATTCATACTAAGCTTTCAACATTAAGACATTTTAATAATTTATACTATTAGAAGGTGAAAATAATTAATATGCAGAAGAAAGAGAGAAGATTAGTTCGTAGACGATTAGTTGAATAGTTGAATTTCACAGGCCATATTTAAATTCATACTAAGCTTTCAACATTAATACATTTTAATAATTAATACTATTAACAGGTGAAAATAATTAATATGCAGAAGAAAGAAAGAAGATTAGTTGATAGACGATGAGTTTAAGAGTTGAATTTCACAGGCCATATTTAAATTCATACTAAGCTTCAACATTAATACATTTTAATAATTTATACTATTAGAAGGTGAAAATAATTAATATGCACAAAAAAAGAGAAGATTAGTTCGTAGACGATGAGTTGAAGAGTTGAATTTCACAGGCCATATTTAAATTCATACTAAGCTTCAACATTAATACATTTTAATAATTTATACTATTAGAAGGTGAAAATAATTAATATGCACAAAAAAAGAGAAGATTAGTTCGTAGACGATGAGTTGAAGAGTTGAATTTCACAGGCCATATTTAAATTCATACTAAGCTTTCAACATTAATACATTTTAATAATTTATACTATTAGAAGGTGAACATAATTAATATGCAGAAGAAAGAGAAGATTAGTTCGTAGACGATGAGTTCAATAGTTGAATTTCACTGGCCATATTTAAATTCATACTAAGCTTTCAACATTATTACATTTTAATAATTTGTACTATTAGAAGGTGAAAATAATTAATATGCAGAAGAAAGAGAGATTAGTTCGTAGACGATGAGTTGAAGAGTTGACTTTCACAGGCCATATTTAAATTCATACTAAGCTTTCAACATTAATACATTTTAATAATTTATACTATTAGAAGGTGAAAATAATTAATATGCAGAAGAAAGAGAGATTAGTTCGTAGACGATGAGTTGAAGAGTTGACTTTCACAGGCCATATTTAAATTCATACTAAGCTTTCAACATTAATACATTTTAATAATTTATACTATTAGAAGGTGAAAATAATTAATATGCAGAGGAAAGAGAGAATATTAGTTCGTAGACGATGAGTTGAAGAGTTGAATTTCACAAGCCATATTTAAATTCATACTAAGCTTTCAACATTAATACATTTTAATAATTTATACTATTAGAAGGTGAAAATAATTAATATTCAGAAGAAAGAGAGAAGATTAGTTCGTAGACGATGAGTTGAAGAGTTGAATTTCACAGGCCATATTTAAATTCATACTAAGCTTTCAACATTAATACATTTTAATAATTTATACTATTAGAAGGTGAAAATAATTAATATGCAGAAGAAAGAGAGAAGATTAGTTCGTAGACGATGAGTTAAAGAGTTTACTTTCACAGGTCATATTTTAATTCATACTAAGCTTTCAACATTAATACATTTTAATAATTTATACTATTAGAAGGTGAAAATAATTAATATGCAGAAGAAAGAGAGAAGATTAGTTCGTAGATTATGAGTTGAAGAGTTGACTTTCACAGGCCATATTTAAATTCATACTAAGCTTTCAACATTAATACATTTTAATAATTTATACTATTAGAAGGTGAAAATAATTAATATGCAGAAGAAAGAGAGATTAGTTCGTAGACGATGAGTTGAAGAGTTGAATTTCACAGGCCATATTTAAATTCATACTAAGCTTTCAACATTAATACATTTTAATAATTTATACTATTAAAAGGTGAAAATAATTAATATGCAGAAGAGAGAGAGAAGATTAGTTCGTAGACGATGAGTTGAAGAGTTGACTTTCACAGGCCATATTTAAATTCATACTAAGCTTTCAACATTAATACATTTTAATAATTTATACTATTAGAAGGTGAAAATAATTAATATGCAGAAGAAAGAGAGAAGATTAGTTCGTAGACGATGAGTTGAAGAGTTGAATTTCACAGGCCATATTTAAATTCATACTAAGCTTTCAACAATTATACATTTTAATAATTTATACTATTAGAAGGTGAAAATAATACATATGCAGAAGAAAGAGAGATTAGTCCGTAGACGATTAGTTGAATAGTTGAATTTCACAGGCCATATTTAAATTCATACTAAGCTTTCAACATTAATACATTTTAATAATTTATACTATTAGAAGATGAAAATAATTAATATGCAGAAGAAAGAGAGAAGATTAGTTCGTAGACGATGAGTTGAAGAGTTGAATTTCACAGGTCATATTTAAATTAATACTAAGCTTTCAACATTAATACATTTTAATAATTTATACTATTAGAAGGTGAAAATAATTAATATGCAGAAGAAAGGGAGAATATTAGTTCGTAGACGATGAGTTGAAGAGTTTACTTTCACAGGTCATATTTAAATTCATACTAAGCTTTCAACATTAATACATTTTAATAATTTATACTATTAGAAGGTGAAAATAATTTATATGCAGAAGAAAGAGAGATTAGTTCGTAGACGATGAGTTGAAGAGTTGACTTTCACAGGCCATATTTAAATTCATACTAAGTTTCAACATTAATACATTTTAATAATTTATACTATTAGAAGGTGAAAATAATTAATATGCAGAAGAAAGAGAGAAGATTAGTTCGTAGACGATGAGTTGAAGAGTTGACTTTCACAGGCCATATTTAAATTCATACTAAGCTTTCAACATTAATACATTTTAATAATTTATACTATTAGAAGGTGAAAATAATTAATATGCAGAAGAAAGAGAGAATATTAGTTCGTAGACGATGAGTTGAAGAGTTGAATTTCACAAGCCATATTTAAATTCATACTAAGCTTTCAACATTAATACATTTTAATAATTTATACTATTAGAAGGTGAAAATAATTAATATTCAGAAGAAAGAGAGAAGATTAGTTCGTAGACGATGAGTTGAAGAGTTGACTTTCACAGGCCATATTTAAATTCATACTAAGCTTTCAACATTAATACATTTTAATAATTTATACTATTAGAAGGTGAAAATAATTAATATGCAGAAGAAAGAGAGATTAGTTCGTAGACGATTAGTTGAATAGTTGAATTTCACAGGCCATATTTAAATTCATACTAAGCTTTCAACATTAATACATTTTAATAATTTATACTATTAGAAGGTGAAAATAATTAATATGCAGAAGAAAGAGAGAAGATTAGTTCGTAGACGATGAGTTCTAGAGTTGACTTTCACAGGCCATATTTAAATTCATACTAAGCTTTCAACATTAATACATTTTAATAATTTATACTATTAGAAGGTGAAAATAATTAATATGCAGAAGAAAGAGAGATTAGTTCGTAGACGATTAGTTGAATAGTTGAATTTCACAGGCCATATTTAAATTCATACTAAGCTTTCAACATTAATACATTTTAATAATTTATACTATTAGAAGATGAAAATAATTAATATGCAGAAGAAAGAGAGAAGATTAGTTCGTAGACGATGAGTTGAAGAGTTGAATTTCACAGGTCATATTTAAATTAATACTAAGCTTTCAACATTAATACATTTTAATAATTTATACTATTAGAAGGTGAAAATAATTAATATGCAGAAGAAAGGGAGAATATTAGTTCGTAGACGATGAGTTGAAGAGTTTACTTTAACAGGTCATATTTAAATTCATACTAAGCTTTCAATATTAATACATTTTAATAATTTATACTATTAGAAGGTGAAAATAATTAATATGCAGAAGAAAGAGAGATTAGTTCGTAGACGATGAGTTGAAGAGTTGACTTTCACAGGCCATATTTAAATTCATACTAAGCTTTCAACATTAATACATTTTAATAATTTATACTATTAGAAGGTGAAAATAATTAATATGCAGAAGAAAGAGAGAAGATTAGTTCGTAGACGATGAGTTGAAGAGTTGAATTTCACAGGCCATATTTAAATTCATACTAAGCTTTCAACATTAATACATTTTAATAATTTATACTATTAGAAGATGAAAATAATTAATATGCAGAAGAAAGAGAGAAGATTAGTTCGTAGACGATGAGTTGAAGAGTTGAATTTCACAGGTCATATTTAAATTCATACTAAGCTTTCAACATTAATACATTTTAATAATTTGTACTATTAGAAGGTGAAAATAATAAATATGCAGAAGAAAGAGAGAATATTAGTTCGTAGACGATGAGTTGAAGAGTTGAATTTCACAAGCCATATTTAAATTCATACTAAGCTTTCAACATTAATACATTTTAATAATTTATACTATTAGAAGGTGAAAATAATTAATATGCAGAAGAAAGAGAGATTAGTTCGTAGACGATGAGTTGAAGAGTTTAATTTCACAGGCCATATTTAAATTCATACTAAGCTTTCAACATTAATACATTTTAATAATTTATACTATTAGAAGGTGAAAATAATTAATATGCAGAAGAACGAGAGAATATTAGTTCGTAGACGATGAGTTGAAGAGTTGACTTTCACAGGTCATATTTAAATTCATACTAAGCTTTCAACATTAATACATTTTAATAATTTATACTATTAGAAGGTGAAAATAATTAATATGCAGAAGAAAGAGAGAAGATTAGTTCGTAGACGATGAGTTGAAGAGTTGAATTTCACAGGCCATATTTAAATTCATACTAAGCTTTCAACATTAATACATTTTAATAATTTATACTATTAGAAGGTGAAAATAATTAATATGCAGAAGAAAGAGAGAATATTAGTTCGTAGACGATGAGTTGAAGAGTTGAATTTCACAAGCCATATTTAAATTAATACTAAGCTTTCAACATTAATACATTTTAATAATTTATACTATTAGAAGGTTAAAATAATTAATATGCAGAAGAAAGAGAGAATATTAGTTCGTAGACGATGAGTTGAAGAGTTGAATTTAACAGGCCATATTTGAATTCATACTAAGCTTTCAACATTAATACATTTTAATAATTTATACTATTAGAAGATGAAAATAATTTATATGCAGAAGAAAGAGAGAAGATTAGTTCGTAGACGATGAGTTGAAGAGTTGACTTTCACAGGCCATATTTAAATTCATACTAAGCTTTCAACATTAATACATTTTAATAATTTATACTATTAGAAGGTGAAAATAATTAATATGCAGAAGAAAGAGAGAAGATTAGTTCGTAGACGATGAGTTGAATAGTTGAATTTCACAGGCCATATTTAAATTCATACTAAGCTTTCAACATTAATACATTTTAATAATTTATACTATTAGAAGGTGAAAATAATTAATATGCAGAAGAAAGAGAGAAGATTAGTTCGTAGACGATGAGTTGAATAGTTGAATTTCACAGGCCATATTTAAATTCATACTAAAGCTTTCAACATTAATACATTTTAATAATTTATACTATTAGAAGGTGAAAATAATTAATATGCAGAAGAAAGAGAGAAGATTAGTTCGTAGACGATGAGTTGAAGAGTTGAATTTCACAGGTCATATTTAAATTCATACTAAGCTTTCAACATTAATACATTTTAATAATTTATACTATTAGAAGGTGAAAATAATTAATATGCAGAAGAAAGAGAGAAGATTAGTTCGTAGACGATGAGTTGAATAGTTGAATTTCACAGGCCATATTTAAATTCATACTAAAGCTTTCAACATTAATACATTTTAATAATTTATACTATTAGAAGGTGAAAATAATTAATATGCAGAAGAAAGAGAGAAGATTAGTTCGTAGACGATGAGTTGAAGAGTTGAATTTCACAGGCCATATTTAAATTCATACTAAGCTTTCAACATTAATACATTTTAATAATTTATACTATTAGAAGGTGAAAATAATTAATATGCAGAAGAAAGAGAGAAGATTAGTTCGTAGACGATGAATTGAAAAGTTGAATTTCACAGGCCATATTTAAATTCATACTAAGCTTTCAACATTAATACATTTTAATAATTTATACTATTAGAAGGTGAAAATAATTAATATGCAGAAGAAAGAGAGAAGATTAGTTCGTAGACGATGAGTTTAATAGTTGAATTTCACAGGTCATATTTAAATTCATACTAAGCTTTCAACATTAATACATTTTAATAATTTATACTATTAGAAGGTGAAAATAATTAATATGCAGAAGAAAGAGAGAAGATTATTTCGTAGACGATGAATTGAATTGTTGAATTTCACAGGCCATATTTAAATTCATACTAAGCTTTCAACATTAATACATTTTAATAATTTATACTATTAGAAGGTGAAAATAATTAATATGCAGAAGAAAGAGAGAAGATTAGTTCGTAGACGATGAGTTTAATAGTTGAATTTCACAGGTCATATTTAAATTAATACTAAGCTTTCAACATTAATACATTTTAATAATTTATACTATTAGAAGGTGAAAATAATTAGGATACAAATCATTAAAAAAATTTAAAAAATATACGAATAAATAAAATATGCTAAAAAAGTTGGATGAAATAATTCGTTGAATGCTAGTAACAATTTCTTGAATTTGAAAAAATTTTAAAATGTTGTTTTATAAAAATTAAAATAACTACTAAGAATATATACAATAATGAGAATATAATGTATATGGTATACGAATGTGTATTACCAGACGTTAATTAAAAAATGAAATTGCGATAATCGATTATTACAATTGCTGATATCATTTGTATAATAATATATAGGAATGATAATAATGCATTCAAAAGTGTTGGATGAAAACATTTGTTGAATGAAAAACTGTTGATTTCTAAAAATAAAAAAAAATAAGAACCTAATTCTGTTGCATTAAATTCGCTATTATGAATATAAATAAAAATTTCCTGAGTATTTTAATTCACGTTCCTGTAATAGAAACTTATTATATTCCTATTGTCATCAATATATTTTTATTATTATCAGTAGCAACTATGGTAATTGTATGTTTATTGTTCCTACAAATTATTACTATATTATTGTTATTTTACTTTATTAATTACATAATTCCTTTATCTATTTAAAAATACTGTGAATAGTATTTTACATATAAACGATATGAATGTGAATTAAATGTTTATTTCTGTGATTTTTAAATGTTTAATAAAGTTATGTTTCTTGTTTTGTTGGCACGATAAAAATAAAAATGATATTAAAATATTTAATTTCATTTATTTTTTATTTGCAGATGTTCCTGCTTGAATGTTTTTAATGAATATTAAGGGGCCATCATTTTCCTTAAACATTATTCTATACACAATTATTTCCTTACGTGGCATACAACAAAAAACGTCTGCACACAACTTTATTAGACATGTATGTGTGAAGAGTTATTTTATCTGGATTGTTCAGCCAATAGTGATAAGAACATCGCACATATTTCAATTTGTGAAATTATCGTTTAATGTTTTTATAAATCATAAGATATCCAATTTAAAATTTCATACAAATCTGCTAATTTAGAAAAGAGTATATTTTACTCTACAAAATATCCCGTATCAAATAAATGAAAAGTGATACACAATTAAAAAATTTTTAGCATAAAATATGCATCAACAACTCATAAATCATAAATCATAAGATATCGATTTTAACATTTAAGAAAAATCTGTTAATTTACAAAAGAGAATATTTTAACTTTTACACAACGAAATATCTCTTATCAAACAAAGTAAGTGATACAAATTGAAATTTCTTTAGCATAAAATCAAACTTCAGATTACATTTTTTTTATAACTTGGTAGTGATAATCTTGCTCCAGGAGCAATTTAGTTTAAATATGAATAAAAATATGAAGGAAAAGCCAAATTCTTGTGAAGTGTGTGAATATTCTTTTTCTAAAAAATAAAAATTAGTGAGACATATGAGAACTCACACTGGGGAAAAGCCATATTCTTGTGAAGTATGTGGATATTCGTTTACTGAAAAATCAAATTTATTGACACATGAGAACTCACACCGGAGAAAAGCCACATTCATGCACAGTGTGTGGATATTCTTTTACTGACAAATCTAAATTAGTGAGACATATGAAAACTCACACTGGGGAAAAACCATATTCTTGTGAAGTGTGTGCATATTCGTTTACTGACAAATCAACATTAGTGAGACATATGAGAACTCACACTTGGGAGAAGCCACATTCTTGTGAAATATGTGGATATTCTTTTACTGAAAAATCAAAATTACTAAGACATATGAAAACTCACATTGGGGAAAAGCCACATTCTTGTAAAGTGTGTGGATATTCTTCTACTGAAAAATCCAAATTAATGAGTCATATGAGAACTCACACTGGGGAAAAGCCACATTCTTGTAAAGTATGTGGATATTCTTCTACTGAAAAATCAAATTTAGTAAGACATATGAGAACTCACACTGGGGAAAAGCCACATTCATGTAGAGTGTGTGGATATTCTTTTACTGTAAAATCAACATTAGTGAGACATATGAAAACTCACACTGGGGAAAAGCCACATTCTTGTGAAGTATGTGGATATTCTTTTACTGTAAAATCAACATTAGTTACACATATGAGAACTCACACTGGAGAAAAACCACATACTTGTGAAGTGTGTGGATATTCTTTTACTGAAAAATCAACATTAGTTACGCATATGAGAACACACACTGGGGAAAAGCCACATTCTTGTGAAGTGTGTTGATATTCTTTTACTAAAAAATCAACATTAGTTACACATATGAGAACTCACACTGGGGAAAAACCACATTCTTGTGAAGTTTGTGGATATTCTTTTTCTCAAAAATCAGCATTAGTTTAACATATGAGAACTCACACTGGGGAAAAGCCACATTCTTGTGAAGTATGTGGATATTCTTTTACTGAAAAATCAACATTAGTTACACATATGAGAACTCACACTGGAGAAAAACCGCATACTTCTGAAGAGTGTGGGTATTCTTGTTCTCAAAAATCAGCATTAGTTACACATATGAGAACTCACACTGGGGAAAAGCCACATTTTTGTAAAGTATGTGGGTATTCTTGTTCTCAAAAATCAAATTTAGTGAGTCATATGAGAACTCATACTGTGAAGAACTGAATGCCTACTAGACACCAACCTCGGGTTTCTTTCTCTCCGTGTAGGGGTTTACCAGGAACTCTGGTATGAAGATACTTTCAATTTCATGTAAACACTGATGATATATTAAAATTTAAATGAAAATTAAAAATAAAACTAAATTAACAAACTGGCAGGACGTCGTCCAGAATAAAAAGATCCTTTCAGCTTTGCTATTTACTGGGTTATATGAGAGAAAATAACGGTGCACCTTCTTCTAGTGATGTTTCCACAAGGAACAACACTAAGCTGGACACTCCACCAGACAAGTAAAATTCTACAACTAAGAACTTACTTTCAATTTAATCTAAAATACATAAATATCTCCCAAAAGATGTTAGAGAGTCAATTAAGAAAGATTTTAGTGAAGCAGCGATTGATTTCACCAAATTTAACACTGCTGAATTTGCCCAAAGCCAGTGGAATAGGAAAAAAACAATGGACATTGATTTGGTCAATGGAATACGCAAATATAAAATATAAAATAATTACAGAAAGTTGTAAGCAATGGCAAAATATGTTTAGGTACCACTTCCCAAACAAGAAGGAGATTGAGAAGGAAAAGTTAACATGTCAGAAGTCTAATTCTTTGAGGAACAATGTCTTTCCTGTTTAGCAAATGTTCCAACTAAAAAAATATCCATGAAATGGCTAAAAACGTCATTTGTCAAATCAGCAATCCCCCTCCCTATAGCATGATGTGCCAAACCAAACAAGCAGACACTACAACATATTCTCACCTGACGCCGCTACCTTAGTCCAAGTTTTACATGCCTACCAAAAGCAAACCGTTAATATATCCGATGTGTCACTCCATCAAATAATGAAACATCTCCCCAGGGATCATTCCCAACAGACCCAAAACAATTGAAATATGGACAGACATGCCAACAGTATGTCCCACTTGAAGATGTAACACTGTACGCGACCCAGTTGGAACTAGAGGAAGAGCTGGCCAACAGGATAGAAATAACACGAGGTCTGGCTGTTGAAGATCGGCCCAGATTGGTAAAAATTATTATGAATAAATCCTTCAAGGTGCTTGTTTCAAAAGTCAACGATGCCCTCGAAAGAATCACTCCAAATAATGCACCACTGAGTGAAATAAATCATACAATATACGGGGAAGCTTGGTTTATTCAGTTAAAACTTACCCCAACTGCAAAAGAGTAAAAGAGGAAACAGAAAGGCTAAATCATATAACCCTGCCTGGAAACGAAAACTCCAGCAGAAAATAAACTCTGAAAGGAAACTGTCCAGATATATGCATTCCTATCCTGGGAAACCCTATGCAAAAAAAACTAAATAAGAAGGTGAATAAGTTGAAAACTTACTGTTCCTTCCAAAGCCCAGCACAGCTAAGAGCAAAGATGGCAGAACATCAGGCTGAAATAAAAGCCTTAGTTGCACAAATAAAAAATAAACCAAAAACTTTGAAGCAAAAAGGATAAACTTTTTGCAACAAACCTAAGAATGGTCTACAGGAGCCTCGTTAAAGAAGAAATAAAGGTGAGCTCCCCACCAAAGTGATACAAATTGAAATAAAGAAAACAATTGAATAAATACCACCAAAGAGGAGAACAAGGGGGAAAAAGATGCCAGCTCTAAAAATTACCAAGGAAGTTGTCTGCAGGAAGGTAGCTCAATGCATTAATTTCAAGACCCCAGGAGTAGACCACATACTAAATTTCTGGCTGAAAAAACTGAGTGCACTTCATTACCACTATGCCAAATATGTTAAATTTTTGTTTAATGTTTCTATAAATCATAAGATATCGAATTTATAATTTCAGAAAACTTTGCTAATTTACAAAAGAGAATATTTTAACTTTTGCACAACGAAATATATCTTATCAAATAAAGTAATACAAATTGAAATTTCTTTAGCATAAAATCTAACTTGCATCAACAACTCCAGATTAAAATTTGTTTATAACTTGGTAGTGATAATCTTGCTCCAGGAGCAATTTAGTTTTAATATGAATAAACATATGAAGGAAAAGCCACATTCTTGTGAAGTGTGTGGATATTCTTTTACTGAAAAAGCAACATTAGTAAGACATATGAAAACTCACACTAAACATTAAATACTGGGACCTTTATAAATCTACTACGGTGAAAATCTGAGAACTATTGGCTTTTTATCACGCGTTGCTAACTCTTTCCTTGTGCACACGGAACTAGCACAATATGTAAACACATAGAGGATTAAATATGTTTCGTTTCAAGTATATTTCAATTCTATTAAATTGAACACATACTGTGTGTCTATCACCGAGAAAAAATATTGCTACTTTCATATGACGAGTGAATATTCCTGTGTTAAAGTAGACATGTTAAATGTATGTGGAGGTCAGTAAAAGAAGGAAGGTCCACACGCGGAGATAGGTTATCAACGTCTTTATTTTAACAAGGTTAAACCGGAAAAGGAAGAAACATGACTCCTTAAGGGGAGAGTTCTCAAACCAAAGGGGCATAACTCAGGATGCTAAGTTACATCTCGATAGTTTTAATTTTACACAGTCCATGCGGGTCCTCGCCAGGGGTTATGTGAAACAGTCTGCCGTATTTTTGTCGGTAGGCACATAGTTCAGTTCGATTGTACCATTGTTTATTTTGTCCGGTATGTAGTAATATTTTATGTCTATGTGTTTTACCCGCTGGTTAGTGATAGAGTTTGTTGCAATGCGGATTGTTAGAATATATTGTTGCTTCCATTCTTTTGTATTGTTCATATCGTTTATTAATTGCAGTATGGCTGATGTCATTGTTTTATATTTCATTGCCGTATATTCAGCCTCACATGTAGATAGAGCTACGGTAGACTGCTTTTTACTTTTCCTGGCAATAACAGGTCCTTCTTCATTTAGGGAAAAACAATACCCCGACATACTTTTTCTGTCTTAAGAGCTTCCCCAATCAGCATCGGTAAATCCTGTTAACTTCAGGCCGCCTTAACATTTCCTGAAAGATAAACAGAAATTTAAAGTCCCTTTCAGATACCTGAATACATGCTTCACTGCATTCCAGTGTTCAATTATGGGGGTTTGGTTGTACTGTGATAATTTATTTACGACCCATGAAATATCGGGTCTGGTGCAAGTAGATAAGTAAACCAGACTTCCTATAGCCTCTCTGTACCTTGCGGAATCAAATGATTTTGCTTCCTTAGAGAAAGTTAATTTCTGTTCACATGGTGTTACTCTGAGTTTGCAGTCTAGCATATTAAAATTTTTCTAATACTTTCTCAGTATATGTCCGTTGATTCATTTCTATTTCATTTGGTTTGTCCATGAAGTCCACACCAAGAAATCTTGAGATTTAACCTAAATCTTTCATGTCAAACTTTTGTTTGAGTAGGATCTTGACTTCCTTTACTGTGTTTTAGTTATTTGCGACAATCAAGATATCACCAACTCATACGAGAATAACAATTCTTTTATTTTTATTAACTTTTTCAAACATGCATGGGTCGATTGTGTTTTTATTAAATTTTTCTTGTAGGAATTCTTTACACAGTAGATCCTTCCATTTACCGATCTGTTTTAGCCCATAGAGTGATTTGTTTTATTTCTAAGCAAGCCCATCATCGCTTCGAGCAATGAATCCTTCGGGTTGTTGGGTGAAAATATCACAGTCTATTTTGGCGTTTAGGTATGCTGATTTGACATCTATCTGGTGAATTATCACATTATACTGTACAGCAAATTACATTAGAATTCGGATAGTGGTCATTTTTGTGGTGGGTGCATATGTTTCATGGTAGTCTATGTCTTTTATCTGACTGTACCCCTTGGCAACATATTTGAATTCTTCGCTATTTTTGTCATCTTTTTTATATTATACACCCATTTTCCCCCAACTAAATTTTATTTTCAGCTAGGGTTGTCAGAGTGAAAGTATTGTTTTCCTTTAAGGAATTCATTTCCTTCTCCATTGCCAATTTCCATTTGTCAACCTCCGATGAATTTATGGTTTCATGATATGATCCAAGGATAGTTTTATTTTCACAAGAATTTATACATTCTTCATCTTCATCACTTAAGTTATTGCTAGTGACGTAATCTTTTAAATAAGGTGGTGGTTTTCTCTGTCTCAGTGGGTAACTTGGATTTTTGTTTTCAGAACTGTCATTTGTTCTGTCGGTCGATATTAGTAAAAAGGAAGGTCAGCTCTCGGAGGCGGGTTATCAACGTCTTTATCTTAAGATGGTTAACACCGGGAAAAAAGAAACATGATTATTTAAGGGAAGATTCTCAAACCAAAGGGGCATAACTCAGGATGCTAAGGTTTACTCTCTTAACAAAATTAAAAAAAGGGGAATTGTGTAAACATTAATTTTAATGGAATTGTGTAAACATTAGTTCAATGAAGATAAATATTTTGAGTTCTTTTTGAATTTTGAAGGTTTTAACAGGTTGTCATATGCCAGCAGTGGCGGAAGGGGCGAAAAAACAGGTAATCATACGCCAGCGGTGGGGATCAGGCAATCACATGCTAGTGGAAGGCGGGACAATACTGGTAATTATATGCCAGGGGGGTACATTTTACGACTAACCCGGGGGTGCAAAAACTGATGCTACGCAACTGAGTAAGCCTTTCTTATTTAAGTGAAAGTAGAATGCCCACCCCCTTGGGAAATCTAATTTGAGACTCCATTACAAATTATATTTCTTCCTTTTTTGTATTTACTTCAATTGAATTTGAACTTTGTTCGTTATATTATTTCTGTAACCTTGTTAATGTGGTAATTTTTACATTTGCTTTTGGGAAGCAAAACAGCAACCAGCTTTTCCAAAATAAAACTTTGGAATTTTTAAAATTCAATTCAACGTCATTTATTTCTTCTTTTTTTCTTTGTGTTGTTGCATTGCTATTTTCTTTTTTTTCTTTTTTCTTTTCTTTGTGTTGTTGCATTGCTATTTTCTTTTTCTTCTTTTTTAGTAGATGTTTTCCAACAAAGTCAAATTTTTCAAAAATAAACAATATGAAAACATTTTTGTAAGAATACACATTTGCTATTTATTTTAAACAATATATACAGAACTTTTTAGGTTTTAACTATATTTTAAAAAAAAATGTACACTTTTTATTTTTAAAACAATATAAACAGAATTTATTTATTGATTTTAAAGCTTAAACAATGTAAATAAAGTTTTTCTAATTTGAAACGGTGGAATTATTTTTATAAATTTAAATGATAAATTTTCCACTTAGTATCCACCTTAAAATGTTCCCTAAAATGACGACTTATAACGGTTTTCGAGTATGCTGAAAACGAATATCGCATTTAACTTTTCTTCAAATAAGTCGTTTTTCAGATATTAAGCAATATAACTTTTTATGTTTAAAAGTTGTGACCTAAATTAATTGTTTTTTAACAGTTAATTTTCTATTTAAATAATTTCACGTTTTAATCATGTTTTAAATTGATAAATTTTTATATGTATTGAATTTTTTTATTAAGAATGAACAAAGATAATATAAACTTTATAGGTAAACAATTAACACCGTTCATTAATGAACGAACATTTTTACACGGGGAACAAAATAATAATTACACCGGGTTATTACGATGACCTAAATTCAGTTAATTTTCTATTTAAATAATTTCATGTTTTAATCGTGTTTTAAATTTTTTTTATATATCTATCGATTTCTTTGTATTAAGAATGAACAAAGATAATATAAACTTTATAGGAAAACATTTCGACACGCTTCAATAATGAACGAACATTTTTACACAAGGAACAAAATAATGATTACACCGGTTTATTACGATGACCTAAATTCATTCTTCTTAAGCAGTTGATTTACTTTTTAAATAATTTCACGTTTAAATCATGTTTTTCATCTTTTAATTTTGATTCTTTTATATTTTCATATATTTTATTTCTTAATGAATTGGACAAACAACACAAAAGTTCGGTAAATTTACTAAACTTAACAAACAAAACAGATTTTCTGTTTTGAACACAAAAGAAAAAAAAAACGAATTCATCCCTTTTTTTTTTCGTATTGAACTCCTGGAATGAAAGGTTAGTTTTTTCATCTTTTTTACGCTTATAAAACTATACAATCACTAACTTTAAAATTAATTTATAATAATAATAATAATAATAATAATGATAATGATAATAATAATAATAATAATAATAATAATAATAATAATAATAAAATAATAATAATAATAATAATAATAATAATAATAATAATAATAATAATAATAATGCTAATAATAATAATAATAATAATAATTTCGTAAAACTGGTGTGATTTTTGACAAAATAATTTATTTCGAAGTTGGTCGAATTGTTGGACAAATGAACACTAAAACTGCTTTTAGTCAATGTGCCTATATAGTAAAATATTAAGGATAATAATAATGATGATAATAATGATGATAATAATAATAATAATAATAATAATAATAATAATAATAATAATAATGCTTATTTTAGTTAAACTTATTTGATTGCTGAGTAAATAATAATTTTCGAAGTTGGTCAAATTGTTAAACAACTGAACACAAAAATTGATTTTTTTTTTCGATATTTAATTGTTTTATATTTTATTTTTGATCTGTTTATTGTCTGTCTTATTTTGTCGCTAGAGAATCTGTTTGCTATTTTAATGTTGATCAATTTCTTTTATAAAGTTTACATGAAATGAGCACCCATTTATTGACCATCATCATTAGAAGAAACTTGATGTAGAAAAAATATTATCCCCTGAAAATTAAAATATAGTGTTTTTTTTTTTAAATTTATTTTATGTTCCAGTTGTCTAAAAAAGATCCATAAAGAAAGTAAAAAATAAAGAACAATTAAGATTTGATGTAGAAAATATTACCTCCTAAAAATTAAAATATACTGTTATTGTTGTTGTTGTTTTTTATTGCATAAAAAAATCCGCAAAGAAGAAACTAAAAAAAAAAAAAAGACTTAAAGATTTTAGATTGGAAGATTATTTTCCTATATAAGTTTAACGTACAATGAACATTCACTTCATGGTCAGTTACTGGTCAATGAAATGTTTTCAATGTTCACAGTTTCCAAATTTTGGGCGGTAGTACAGGGGTTCATATTGAGTTTTTTGTGCTAGTGCACTGACTGATAGGCGCTCTTTTTTAAATCATATTTCCAAGTTTAATTAAAGTGTTATGATATGTTTTTTTTTTATTCAATTGGAAGATTAAAGTACAGAACAGGTACAAAACAACCCCCCATCCCCATGTTAAGAATGGCTTTTTAAATAATAACGTTATTATTTCAGCAGTAAGTGCACTAGTACCGATTTTTCTTCATTACTCTTTTCTGGTGAGGGTGTGGAGTCCATGTGCTGTTAACTATTCTGTACTTTCACCTAACAATTTAATAAAAGAAAAGTACTGTAAAAATATAACTAGGCACAAAAAACTTTGCAAAACGTGTCACTGTGACATATATTAGATGTATTTCTGTTAGTTTTTTGTTTAATTTTGGATTCATGAGCGATTATCAGGCATTCCCAAAATGACCATTCCATAGCAGCCAATTCTTCTTTTTCTAACGGAATAGTCAGTATTTTCCAAAGTAAATATACACTTAAAAATAAGTTAAAATATATTTTTAAAATATCCAGTTTAGTATAAATTTGTTTCTACTGCATTTGGTAACATTTATTTGTAATATATTTGTAATATATGCTTTTTATTTGTAACATCTTTGTAATATATACATTTATTTGTAATATCTTTGTAATATATGCTTTTTATTTTGTTCAATGTCGATAATACACCAACGCACAATTTACCATTTTTAAAAGTTTTCTGTCATGAACGAATATAATAATAAATAATGCAATAAAATCTCAACATCAATGATAATCATATGAAATCACATTTAATTCAATAAAAAAACTCAATAATAATGATTATCATATGAAATAATATTTAATTCAATAAAAACTCAACAATAATGATTATCATATGAAATAATATTTAATTCAATAAAAAAAGTCAATAATAATGAAAATCATATGAAATCTTATTTAATTCCTTTAAAAACTCAATAATAATGAAAATCATATGAAGTCTTATTTAATTCAATAAAAAACTCAATAATAATGATAATCATATGAATAATATTTAATTCAAAACAAAACTCATTAATAATGATAATCATATGAAATAATATTTAATTCAATAAAAACGCAATAATAATGATAATTATATGAAATCGTATTTAATTCAATATAACAAACTCAATAATAATAATAACAATCATATGAAAACATTAACAAGGACAAATGCACTACTGTCAGCAGTGCCTACCTAGGTGTGTCAGAAATTTCGTGAAAAATATTGAATAATTCCACCCCGTCTTTCCAAGCTTATAACTCCTCGAAAAATGTAATTCAAGCCCTAATTTTTTTCAGTTAAATTTCTAAAAGCACTACTTGTATTTGTTTTAAATTTATTGATCTTTTATGTTCAATTTGTGATATATAACATGTTGGTGAGTAAATTAATTATTTACTTTTTAATAGAAATTTCAAAATGGGAGGCGTGAATTATTCGACCCCCTGTCTTTCCAAGCTTATAACTAATTTCATAAAAAAACAAAAGAAAAAACAAACAACATGGTTTAAAAAAAAAGGTTTTAAACTTCGAACTTTACAGGTAAATTTCTAAAAATACTACTGAATATATTATTTATTAACCTTTTATCTTCAATTTGTGATATATAAAACTTTGGTGAGTAAATTAATTCTTTACTTTTTAATAGACACTTGAAAATAAGGGGCGTAAATTTTAAAAAAAACGTTTATCTAAATATTATATTCGGTTTATTGAAAAGAGCATAAAATTTCACATTGACCCTGAAAATATCCTAAAAATAGAATCAGAAAAATGTTGATAGATTTTTAAAGTTTAAAAATTGAAAAATATTGAGTTCGTAAAATTCATTACTGTTTTTCCAAAAGAAAAAAACATATTTCTATTACTTTTAAACCAACTGTAATAGTTTATTTTGGAAGTATAATCCATAAAGAAAATAATCAACCTACTTTTAAAAGAGAAATTATGAGATTTTTATATTTTATTCATAGTTTCGTGTTAGGGGTGTAAAAGATTCTGATACACCTAGTGCTTGCCACTCTGTCTACACAAACAATGGCCGGTAATTGATGCACATTAAATATCAGAAAGAAAAAACGTACCTCGTTATAATACACCCTCATATTCCAGTACCTTTCTATTCAAAGCTGTAGAATTGTGGAGCTCTATTTCGTGTGTTTTTATTGCCTATAACAATTCACTATCAAATCTCTAAAAACTATATTCCTTAAAAATAGAGAAAAAAAATTAACTTTCTAAATATAAAACCATTTTTATAGATTTATTATTAAATGTGCTGTTCTTACATGTTATTAAGTTTTAAAAAAATATGTTAAGCTGAATTAGAGATGAACAGATAATAATTGTCTGTATTGTTGAGATGAGGTGTTTTCAATGAAGAAAAATATCTGTTCATCTTGTTGATTGAGATTGCCGGACTGATTTCCTCATCTTGGTTGTTATCGTCACAACGTTTCGGTCGTGATAAAGGCCGGAGGGCAAAACGACCGAAACGTTGTGAGGATAACAAACAAGACGAGGAAGTCAGTCCGACAATCTCAATCAATGATATGAACAGAAATTTTTCTTCATTGAAAACACCTCATCTCAACAATACAGACAAATATTATCTGTTCATCTCTAATTCAGCTTCACATATTTTTTTTATTTTTTCATTGGTTTGGAATAACAGGATTGACACATTGAGAAATACACGAGAAGAAGTTGAAGATGTAATTGTCCCAAGCAAAGAAAATATCAATCTATATGTGGTAGTTGTATTGTTATAAAATGTTTAGTTAAACACCAAAATATTATAATTAGGTTAAATGTTTGTTATATGTTAATAATAATTTAAATATTTTGTCTTACTAATATTTAAATATAAAACATTAAACTCGCTTATAAGTTAAACGTCCATGATGACAAATAATTTAAACGTTCAGATGAATGTTAAGATAAAACAATTCAATCCCAATTTTCAAATTCTTTGCCTTATAACAATGACAAATATTATATAAAGATTGTCACATACACACATTATAACAATGACAAATCTTACATTAAGATTGTCACACACACACATTATAACAATGACAAATATTACATTAAGATTGTCACACACACATTATAACAATGACAAATATTACATTAAGATTGTCACATACACACATTATAACAATGACAAATATTACATCAAGATTGTCACATACACACATTATAACAATGTCACATATTACATTAAGATTGTCACACACACACATTATAACAATGACAAATATTACATTAAGATTGTCACATACACACATTATAACAATGACAAATATTACATTAAGATTGTCACATACACACATTATAACAATGACAAATATTACATTAAGATTGTCACATACACACATTATAAACATGACAAATATTACATCAAGATTGTCACATACACACAGTATAACAATGACAAATATTACATTAACATTGTCACACACACATTATAACAATGACAAATATTACATAAGATTGTCACACACACACACATTATAACAATGACAAATATTACATTAAGATTGTCACATACACACATTATAACAATGACAAATATTACATTAAGATTGTCACATACACTCATTATAACAATGACAAATATTACATTAAGATTGTCACACACACATTATAACAATGACAAATATTACATTAACATTGTCACATACACACATTATAACAATGACAAATATTACATTAAGATTGTCATACACACACATTATAACAATGACAAATATTACATTAACATTGTCACATACACACATTATAACAATGACAAATATTACATAAGGTTGTCACATACACACATTATAACAATGACAAATATTACATTAAGATTGTCACATACACACATTATAACAATGACAAATATTACATTAAGATTGTCACACACATTATAACAATGACAAATATTACATTAAGATTGTCACATACACACATTATAACAATGACAAATATTACATAAAGATTGTCACACACACATTATAACAATGACAAATATTACATTAAGATTGTCACATACACACATTATAACAATGACAAATATTACATTAAGATTGTCACACACACATTATAACAATGACAAATCTTACATTAAGATTGTCACATACACACATTATAACAATGACAAATCTTACATTAAGATTGTCACATACACACATTATAACAATGACAAATATTACATTAAGATTGTCACATACACACATTATAACAATGAAAAATATTACATTAAGATTGTCACATACATTCATTATAACAATGACAAATATTACATTAAGATTGTCACATACACTCATTATAACAATGACAAATATTACATCAAGATTGTCACATACACACATTATCACAATGACAAATATTACACTAAGATTGTCACATACACACATTATAACAATGACAAATATTACATTAAGATTGTCACATACACACATTATAACAATGACAAATATTACACTAAGATTGTCACATACACACATTATAACAATGACAAATATTACATCAAGATTGTCACATACACACATTATCACAATGACGAATATTACACTAAGATTGTCACATACACATTATAACAATGACAAATATTACACTAAGATTGTCACACACACACATTATAACAATGACAAATATTACATTAAGATTGTCACATACACACATTATAACAATGACAAATATTACATAAAGATTGTCACATACACACATTATAACAATGAAAAATATTACACTAAGATTGTCACATACACACATTATAACAATGACAAATATTACATTAAGATTGTCACACACACACATTATATCAATGACAAATATTACATTAAGATTGTCACATACACACATTATAACAATGACAAATCTTACATTAAGATTGTCACACACACACATTATAACAATGACAAATATTACATTAAGATTGTCACATACACTCATTATAACAATGACAAATATTACATTAAGATTGTCACACACACACATTATAACAATGACAAATATTACATTAACATTGTCACATACACACATTATAACAATGACAAATATTACATTAAGATTGTCATACACACACATTATAACAATGACAAATATTACATTAACATTGTCACATACACACATTATAACAATGACAAATATTACATAAGGTTGTCACATACACACATTATAACAATGACAAATATTACATTAAGATTGTCACATACACACATTATAACAATGACAAATATTACATTAAGATTGTCACACACATTATAACAATGACAAATATTACATTAAGATTGTCACATACACACATTATAACAATGACAAATATTACATAAAGATTGTCACACACACATTATAACAATGACAAATATTACATTAAGATTGTCACATACACACATTATAACAATGACAAATATTACATTAAGATTGTCACACACACACATTATAACAATGACAAATCTTACATTAAGATTGTCACATACACACATTATAACAATGACAAATCTTACATTAAGATTGTTACATACACACATTATAACAATGACAAATATTACATTAAGATTGTCACATACACACATTATAACAATGAAAAATATTACATTAAGATTGTCACATACATTCATTATAACAATGACAAATATTACATTAAGATTGTCACATACACTCATTATAACAATGACAAATATTACATCAAGATTGTCACATACACACATTATCACAATGACAAATATTACACTAAGATTGTCACATACACACATTATAACAATGACAAATATTACATTAAGATTGTCACATACACACATTATAACAATGACAAATATTACACTAAGATTGTCACATACACACATTATAACAATGACAAATATTACATCAAGATTGTCACATACACACATTATCACAATGACAAATATTACACTAAGATTGTCACATACACATTATAACAATGACAAATATTACACTAAGATTGTCACACACACACATTATAACAATGACAAATATTACATTAAGATTGTCACATACACACATTATAACAATGACAAATATTACATTAAGATTGTCACACACACACATTATAACAATGACAAATATTACATAAAGATTGTCACATACACACATTATAACAATGAAAAATATTACACTAAGATTGTCACATACACACATTATAACAATGACAAATATTACATTAAGATTGTCACACACACACATTATATCAATGACAAATATTACATTAAGATTGTCACATACACACATTATAACAATGACAAATCTTACATTAAGATTGTCACACACACACATTATAACAATGACAAATATTACATAAAGATTGTCACATACACACATTATAACAATGACAAATATTACATTAAGATTGTCACATACACACATTATAACAATGACAAATCTTACATTAAGATTGTCACATACACACATTATAACAATGACAAATATTACATTAAGATTGTCACATACACACATTATAACAATGACAAATATTACATTAAGATTGTCATATACACACATTATAATAATGACAAATATTACATTAAGATTGTCACATACACACATTATAACAATGACAAATATTACATTAAGATTGTCACATACACACATTATAACAATGACAAATATTACATTAAGATTGTCATATACACACATTATAACAATGACAAATATTACATTAAGATTGTCACATACACACATTATCACAATGACAAATATTACATTACGATTGTCACATACACACATTATAACAATGACAAATATTACATTAAGATTGTCATATACACACATTATAACAATGACAAATATTACATTAAGATTGTCACATACACTCATTATTACAATGACAAATATTACATTAAGATTGTCACATACACACATTATAACAATGACAAATATTACATTAAGATTGTCACATACACACATTGTAACAATGACAAATATTACATTAAGATTGTCACATACACACAGTATAACAAGACAAATATTACATTAACATTGTCACATACACACATTATAACAATGACAAATATTACATTAAGATTGTCACACACACATTATAACAATGACAAATATTACATTAAGACTGTCACATACACACATTATAACAATGACAAATATTACATTAAGATTGTCACATACACACATTATAACAATGACAAATATTACACTAAGATTGTCACATACACACATTATAACAATGACAAATATTACATTAAGATTGTCACACACACACATTATAACAATGACAAATATTACATTAAGATTGTCACATACACACATTATCACAATGACAAATATTACACTAAGATTGTCACATACACACATAATAACAATGACAAATATTACATTAAGATTGTCACACACACACATTATAACAATGACAAATATTACATTAAGATTGTCACATACACACATTATAACAATGACAAATATTACACTAAGATTGTCACATACACACATTATAACAATGACAAATATTACATTAAGATTGTCACACACACACATTATAACAATGACAAATATTACATTAAGATTTTCACATACACACATTATAACAATGACAAATATTACACTAAGATTGTCACATACACACATTATAACAATGACAAATATTACATTAAGATTGTCACACACACATTATAACAATGAAAAATATTACATTAAGATTGTCACATACA
The DNA here is from genome assembly GCF_053919585.1 of Euprymna scolopes. Classification (NCBI taxonomy): domain Eukaryota; kingdom Metazoa; phylum Mollusca; class Cephalopoda; order Sepiida; family Sepiolidae; genus Euprymna; species Euprymna scolopes. The sequence goes on along the minus strand of NC_136527.1, from coordinate 161,322,160 downwards.
CACAGTATAACAATGACAAATATTACATTAAGATTGTCACATACACACATTATAACAATGACAAATATTACATTAAGATTGTCACACACACACATTATAACAATGACAAATATTACATTAAGATTGTCACATACACACATTATAACAATGACAAATATTACATTAAGATTGTCACATACACACATTATAACAATGACAAATATTACATTAAGATTGTCACATACACACATTATAACAATGAAAAATATTACATTAAGATTGTCACATACACACATTATAACAATGACAAATCTTACATTAAGATTGTCACATACACACATTATAACAATGACAAATATTACATTAAGATTGTCACATACACACATTATAACAATGACAAATATTACATTACGATTGTCACATACACACATTATAACAATGACAAATATTACATTAAGATTGTCACATACACTCATTATAACAATGACAAATATTACATTAAGATTGTCACACACACACATTATAACAATGACAAATATTACATTACGATTGTCACATACACACATAACAATGACAAATATTACATTAAGATTGTCACATACACACATTATAACAATGACAAATATTACATTAAGATTGTCACATACACACATTATAACAATGACAAATATTACATTAAGATTGTCACATACACACATTATAACAATGACAAATTTTACATTAAGATTGTCACATACACACATTATAACAATGACAAATATTACATTAAGATTGTCACATACACTCATTATAACAATGAAAAATATTACATTAAGATTGTCACACACACACATTATAACAATGACAAATATTACATTACGATTGTCACATACACACATTATAACAATGACAAATATTACATTAAGATTGTCACATACACACATTATAACAATGACAAATATTACATCAAGATTGTCACATACACACATTATAACAATGACAAATCTTACATTAAGATTGTCACATACACACATTATAACAATGACAAATATTACATTAAGATTGTCACATACACACATTATAACAATGACAAATCTTAAATTAAGATTGTCACATACACACATTATAACAATGACAAATATTACATTAAGATTGTCACACACACACATTATAACAATGACAAATATTACATTAAGATTGTCACATACACACATTATAACAATGAAAATTATTACATTAAGATTGTCACATACACACATTATAACAATGACAAATCTTACATTAAGATTGTCACATACATTATAACAATGACAATTATTACATTAAGATTGTCACACACACACATTATAACAATGACAAATATTACATTAAGATTGTCACACACACACATTATAACAATGACAAATATTACATTAAGATTGTCACACACACATTATAACAATGACAAATATTACATTAAGATTGTCACACACACACATTATAACAATGATAAATATTACATTAAGATTGTCACACACACACATTATAACAATGACAAATCTTACATTAACATGGTCACATACACACATTATAACAATGACAAATATTACATCAAGATTGTCACATACACACATTATAACAATGACAAATATTACATTAAGATTGTCACACACACACATTATAAAAATGACAAATATTACATTAAGATTGTCACGTACACACATTATAACAATGACAAATATTACATTAAGATTGTCACGTACACACATTATAACAATGACAAATATTACATTAAGATTGTCACATACACACATTATAACAATGACAAATCTTACATTAACATTGTCACATACACACATTATAACAATGACAAATCTTACATTAACATTGTAACATACACACATTATAACAATGACAAATATTACATTAAGATTGTCACATACACACATTATAACAATGACAAATATTACATTAAGATTGTCACATACACACATTATAACAATGACAAATATTACATTAAGATTGTCACATACACACATTACACCAATGACAAACATTACATTAAGATTGTCACATACACACATTATAACAATGACAAATATTACATTAAGATTGCCACATACACACATTATTACAAAGACAAATATTACATTAAGATTGTCACACACACACATTATAACAATGACAAATATTACATTAAGATTGTCACACACACACATTATAACAATGACAAATATTACATTAAGATTGTCACATACACACATTATAACAATGACAAATATTACATTAAGATTGTCACATACACACATTATAACAATGACAAATCTTACATTAAGGTTGTCACATACACACATTATAACAATGACAAATATTACATTAAGATTGTCACACACATTATAACAATGACAAATATTACATTAAGATTGTCACACACATTATAACAATGACAAATATTACATCAAGATTGTCACATACACACATTATAACAATGACAAATATTACATTAAGATTGTCACACACATTATAACAATGACAAATCTTACATTAAGATTGTCACATACACACATTATAACAATGACAAATATTACACTAAGATTGTCACATACACACATTATAACAATGACAAATATTACATTAAGATTGTCACACACACACATTATAACAATGACAAATATTACATTAAGATTGTCACATACACACATTATCACAATGACAAATATTGCACTAAGATTGTCACATACACACATTATAACAATGACAAATCTTACATTAAGGTTGTCACATACACACATTATAACAATGACAAATATTACATTAAGATTGTCACATACACACATTATAACAATGACAAATATTACATTAAGATTGTCACATACACACATTATAACAATGACAAATATTACATTAAGATTGTCACATACACACATTATAACAATGACAAATTTTACATTAAGATTGTCACATACACACATTATAACAATGACAAATATTACATTAAGATTGTCACATACACTCATTATAACAATGAAAAATATTACATTAAGATTGTCACACACACACATTATAACAATGACAAATATTACATTACGATTGTCACATACACACATTATAACAATGACAAATATTACATTAAGATTGTCACATACACACATTATAACAATGACAAATATTACATCAAGATTGTCACATACACACATTATAACAATGACAAATCTTACATTAAGATTGTCACATACACACATTATAACAATGACAAATATTACATTAAGATTGTCACATACACACATTATAACAATGACAAATCTTAAATTAAGATTGTCACATACACACATTATAACAATGACAAATATTACATTAAGATTGTCACACACACACATTATAACAATGACAAATATTACATTAAGATTGTCACATACACACATTATAACAATGAAAATTATTACATTAAGATTGTCACATACACACATTATAACAATGACAAATCTTACATTAAGATTGTCACATACATTATAACAATGACAATTATTACATTAAGATTGTGACACACACACATTATAACAATGACAAATATTACATTAAGATTGTCACACACACACATTATAACAATGACAAATATTACATTAAGATTGTCACACACACATTATAACAATGACAAATATTACATTAAGATTGTCACACACACACATTATAACAATGACAAATATTACATTAAGATTGTCACACACACACATTATAACAATGACAAATCTTACATTAACATGTTCACATACACACATTATAACAATGACAAATATTACATCAAGATTGTCACATACACACATTATAACAATGACAAATATTACATTAAGATTGTCACACACACACATTATAAAAATTACAAATATTACATTAAGATTGTCACGTACACACATTATAACAATGACAAATATTACATTAAGATTGTCACACACACACATTATAACAATGACAAATATTACATTAAGATTGTCACATACACACATTATAACAATGACAAATCTTACATTGACATTGTCACATACACACATTATAACAATGACAAATATTACATTACGATTGTCACATACACACATTATAACAATGACAAATATTACATTAAGATTGTCACATACACACATTATAACAATGACAAATATTACATTAAGATTGTCACATACACACATTATAACAATGACAAATATTACATTAAGATTGTCACATACACACATTACACCAATGACAAACATTACATTAAGATTGTCACATACACACATTATAACAATGACAAATATTACATTAAGATTGTCACATACACACATTATTACAAAGACAAATATTACATTAAGATTGTCACACACACACATTATAACAATGACAAATATTACATTAAGATTGTCACACACACACATTATAACAATGACAAATATTACATTAAGATTGTCACATACACACATTATAACAATGACAAATATTACATTAAGATTGTCACATACACACATTATAACAATGACAAATCTTACATTAAGGTTGTCAGATACACACATTATAACAATGACAAATATTACATTAAGATTGTCACACACATTATAACAATGACAAATATTACATTAAGATTGTCACACACATTATAACAATGACAAATATTACATTAAGATTGTCACATACACACATTATAACAATGACAAATATTACATTAAGATTGTCACACACATTATAACAATGACAAATCTTACATTAAGATTGTCACATACACACATTATAACAATGACAAATATTACATTAAGATTGTCAAACACATTATAACAAAGACAAATATTACATTAAGATTGTCAAACACACACATTATAACAATGACAAATCTTACATTAAGATTGTCACATACACACATTATAACAATGACAAATATTTCATTAAGATTGTCACATGCACACATTATAACAATGACAAATATTACATTAAGATTGTCACACACATTATAACAATGACACATATTACATTAAGATTGTCACATACACACATTATAACAATGAAAAATATTACATTAAGATTGTCACATACACACATTATAACAATGACAAATCTTACATTAAGATTGTCACATACACACATTATAACAATGACAAATATTACATTAAGATTGTCACATACACACATTATAACAATGACAAATATTACATTACGATTGTCACATACACACATTATAACAATGACAAATATTACATTAAGATTGTCACATACACTCATTATAACAATGACAAATATTACATTAAGATTGTCACACACACACATTATAACAATGACAAATATTACATTACGATTGTCACATACACACATTATAACAATGACAAATATTACATTAAGATTGTCACATACACACATTATAACAATGACAAATATTACATTAAGATTGTCACATACACACATTATAACAATGACAAATCTTACATTAAGATTGTCACATACACACATTATAACAATGACAAATTTTGCATTAAGATTGTCACATACACACATTATAACAATGACAAATATTACATTAAGATTGTCACATACACTCATTATAACAATGAAAAATATTACATTAAGATTGTCACACACACACATTATAACAATGACAAATATTACATTACGATTGTCACATACACACATTATAACAATGACAAATATTACATTAAGATTGTCACATACACACATTATAACAATGACAAATATTACATCAAGATTGTCACATACCCACATTATAACAATGACAAATCTTACATTAAGATTGTCACATACACACATTATAACAATGACAAATATTACATTAAGATTGTCACATACACACATTATAACAATGACAAATCTTAAATTAAGATTGTCACATACACACATTATAACAATGACAAATATTACATTAAGATTGTCACACACACACATTATAACAATGACAAATATTACATTAAGATTGTCACATACACACATTATAACAATGAAAATTATTACATTAAGATTGTCACATACACACATTATAACAATGACAAATCTTACATTAAGATTGTCACATACATTATAACAAGGACAAATATTACATTAAGATTGTCACACACACACATTATAACAATGACAAATATTACATTAAGATTGTCACACACACACATTATAACAATGACAAATATTACATTAAGATTGTCACACACACATTATAACAATGACAAATATGACATTAAGATTGTCACACACACACATTATAACAATGACAAATATTACATTAAGATTGTCACACACACACACATTAGAACAATGACAAATATTACATCAAGATTGTCACATACACACATTATAACAATGACAAATATTACACTAAGATTGTCACATACACACATTATAACAATGACAAATATTACATTAAGATTGTCACACACACACATTATAACAATGACAAATATTACATTAAGATTGTCACATACACACATTATAACAATGACAAATATTACACTAAGATTGTCACATACACACATTATAACAATGACAAATATTACATTAAGATTGTCACACACACACATTATAACAATGACAAATATTACATTAAGATTGTCACATACACACATTATAACAATGACAAATATTACATTAAGATTGTCACATACACACATTATAACAATGACAAATATTACATTAAGATTGTCACACACACACATTATAAAAATGACAAATATTACATTAAGATTGTCACATACACACATTATAACAATGACAAATATTACATTAAGATTGTCACATACACACATTATAACAATGACAAATATTACATTAAGATTGTCACATACACACATTATAACAATGAAAAATATTACATTAAGATTGTCACATACACACATTATAACAATGACAAATCTTACATTAAGATTGTCACATACACACATTATAACAATGACAAATATTACATTAAGATTGTCACATACACACATTATAACAATGACAAATATTACATTACGATTGTCACATACACACATTATAACAATGACAAATATTACATTAAGATTGTCACACACACACATTATAACAATGACAAATATTACATTACGATTGTCACATACACACATTATAACAATGACAAATATTACATTAAGATTGTCACATACACACATTATAACAATGACAAATATTACATTAAGATTGTCACATACACACATTATAACAATGACAAATATTACATTAAGATTGTCACATACACACATTATAACAATGACAAATTTTACATTAAGATTGTCACATACACACATTATAACAATGACAAATATTACATTAAGATTGTCACATACACTCATTATAACAATGAAAAATATTACATTAAGATTGTCACACACACACATTATAACAATGACAAATATTACATTACGATTGTCACATACACACATTATAACAATGACAAATATTACATTAAGATTGTCACATACACACATTATAACAATGACAAATATTACATCAAGATTGTCACATACACACATTATAACAATGACAAATCTTACATTAAGATTGTCACATACACACATTATAACAATGACAAATATTACATTAAGATTGTCACATACACACATTATAACAATGACAAATCTTAAATTAAGATTGTCACATACACACATTATAACAATGACAAATATTACATTAAGATTGTCACACACACACATTATAACAATGACAAATATTACATTAAGATTGTCACATACACACATTATAACAATGAAAATTATTACATTAAGATTGTCACATACACACATTATAACAATGACAAATCTTACATTAAGATTGTCACATACATTATAACAATGACAATTATTACATTAAGATTGTCACACACACACATTATAACAATGACAAATATTACATTACGATTGTCACATACACACATTATAACAATGAAAAATATTACATTAAGATTGTCACATACACACATTATAACAATGACAAATATTACATTAAGATTGTCACATGCACACATTATAACAATGACAAATATTACATTACGATTGTCACGTACACACAGTATAACAATGACAAATATTACATTAAGATTGTCACATACACACATTATAACAATGACAAATATTACATTAAGATTGTCACATACACTCATTATAACAATGACAAATATTACATTAAGATTGTCACATACATTCATTATAACAATGACAAATATTACATTAAGATTGTCACATACATTATAACAATGACAAATATTACATTAAGATTGTCACATACACTCATTATAACAATGACAAATATTACATTAAGATTGTCACATACATTCATTATAACAATGACAAATATTACATTAAGATTGTCACATACACACATTATCACAATGACAAATATTACATTAAGATTGTCACATACACACATTATAACAATGACAAATCCTACATTAAGATTGTCACATACACACATTATAACAATGACAAATATTACATTAAGATTGTCACATACACACATTATCACAATGACAAATATTACATTAAGATTGTCACATACACACATTATAACAATGACAAATATTACACTAAGATTGTCACACACACACATTATAACAATGACAAGTATTACATTAAGATTGTCACATACACACATTATAACAATGACAAATATTACATTAAGATTGTCACATACACACATTATAACAATGACAAATATTACATTAAGATTGTCACATACACACATTATAACAATGACAAATATTACATTACGATTGTCACATACACACATTATAACAATGACAAATATTACATTAAGATTGTCACATACACACATTATAACAATGACAAATATTACATCAAGATTGTCACATACAAACATTATAACAATGACAAATATTACATTAAGATTGTCACATACACACATTATAACAATGAAAAATATTACACTAAGATTGTCACATACACACATTATAACAATGATAAATATTACATCAAGATTGTCACATACACACATTATAACAATGACAAATATTACATTACGATTGACACATACACACATTATAACAATGACAAATATTACATTAAGATTGTCACATACACACATTATAACAATGACAAATATTACATCAAGATTGTCACATACACACATTATAACAATGACAAATATTACATTAAGATTGTCACATACACACATTATAACAATGACAAATATTACACTAAGATTGTCACATACACACATTATAACAATTACAAATATTACATTAAGATTGTCACATACACACATTATAACAATGAAAAATATTACATTAAGATTGTCACATGCACACATTATAACAATGACAAATATTACATTACGATTGTCACATACACACATTATAACAATGACAAATATTACATTAAGATTGTCACATACACACATTATAACAATGACAAATATTATATTAAGATTGTCACATACACACATTATAACAATGACAAATATTACATTAAGATTGTCACATACACACATTATAACAATGACAAATATTACATTACGATTGTCACATACACACATTATAACAATGACAAATATTACATTAAGATTGTCACATACACACATTATAACAATGACAAATATTACATTAAGATTGTCACATGCACACATTATAACAATGACAAATATTACATTACGATTGTCACGTACACACAGTATAACAATGACAAATATTACATTAAGATTGTCACATACACACATTATAACAATGACAAATATTACATTACGATTGTCACATACACACATTATAACAATGACAAATATTACATCAAGATTGTCACATACACACATTATAACAATGACAAATATTACATTAAGATTGTCACATACACACATTATAACAATGACAAATATTACATTACGATTGTCACATACACACATTATAACAATGACAAATATTACATTAAGATTGTCACATGCACACATTATAACAATGACAAATATTACATTACGATTGTCACATACACACATTATAACAATGACAAATATTACATCAAGATTGTCACATACACACATTATAACAATGACAAATATTACATTAAGATTGTCACATACACACAGTATAACAATGACAGATATTACATTAAGATTGTCACATACACACATTATAACAATGACAAATATTACATTAAGATTGTCACATACACACATTATAACAATGACAAATATTAAATTAAGATTGTCACATACACACATTATAACAATGACAAATATTACATTAAGATTGTCACATACACTCATTATAACAATGACAAATATTACATTAAGATTGTCACATACACACATTATAACAATGACAAATATTACATCAAGATTGTCACATACACACATTATAACAATGACAAATATTACATTAAGATTGTCACATACACACATTATAACAATGACAAATATTACATTAAGATTGTCACATACACTCATTATAACAATGACAAATATTACATTAAGATTGTCACATACACACATTATAACAATGACAAATATTACATTAAGATTGTCACATACACACATTATAACAATGACAAATATTACATTAAGATTGTCACATACTCATTATAACAATGACAAATATTACATTAAGATTGTCACATACATTCATTATAACAATGACAAATATTACATTAAGATTGTCACATACATTATAACAATGACAAATATTACATTACGATTGTCACATACACTCATTATAACAATGACAAATATTACATTAAGATTGTCACATACATTCATTATAACAATGACAAATATTACATTAAGATTGTCACATACACACATTATTACAATGACAAATATTACATTAAGATTGTCACATACACACATTATAACAATGACAAATATTACATTAAGATTGTCACATACACACATTATAACAATGACAAATATTACATTAAGATTGTCACATACACACATTATCACAATGACAAATATTACATTAAGATTGTCACATACACACATTATAACAATGACAAATATTACACTAAGATTGTCACACACACACATTATAACAATGACAAATATTACATTAAGATTGTCACATACACACATTATAACAATGACAAATATTACATTAAGATTGTCACATACACACATTATAACAATGACAAATATTACATTAAGATTGTCACATACACACATTATAACAATGACAAATATTACATTACGATTGTCACATACACACATTATAACAATGACAAATATTACATTAAGATTGTCACATACACACATTATAACAATGACAAATATTACATCAAGATTGTCACATACACACATTATAACAATGACAAATATTACATTAAGATTGTCACATACACACATTATAACAATGAAAAATATTACACTAAGATTGTCACATACACACATTATAACAATGACAAATATTACATCAAGATTGTCACATACACACATTATAACAATGACAAATATTACATTACGATTGTAACATACACACATTATAACAATGACAAATATTACATTAAGATTGTCACATACACACATTATAACAATGACAAATATTACATCAAGATTGTCACATACACACATTATAACAATGACAAATATTACATTAAGATTGTCACATACACACATTATAACAATGACAAATATTACACTAAGATTGTCACATACACACATTATAACAATGACAAATATTACATTAAGATTGTCACATACACACATTATAACAATGAAAAATATTACATTAAGATTGTCACATGCACACATTATAACAATGACAAATATTACATTACGATTGTCACATACACACATTATAACAATGACAAATATTACATTAAGATTGTCACATACACACATTATAACAATGACAAATATTACATTAAGATTGTCACATACACACATTATAACAATGACAAATATTACATTAAGATTGTCACATACACACATTATAACAATGACAAATATTACATTACGATTGTCACATACACACATTATAACAATGACAAATACTACATCAAGATTGTCACATACACACATTATAACAATGACAAATATTACATTAAGATTGTCACATGCACACATTATAACAATGACAAATATTACATTACGATTGTCACGTACACACATTATAACAATGACAAATATTACATTAAGATTGTCACATACACACATTATAACAATGACAAATATTACATTACGATTGTCACATACACACATTATAACAATGACAAATATTACATCAAGATTGTCACATACACACATTATAACAATGACAAATATTACATTAAGATTGTCACATACACACATTATAACAATGACAAATATTACATTACGATTGTCACATACACACATTATAACAATGACAAATATTACATTAAGATTGTCACATGCACACATTATAACAATGACAAATATTACATTACGAGTGTCACATACACACATTATAACAATGACAAATATTACATCAAGATTGTCACATACACACATTATAACAATGACAAATATTACATTAAGATTGTCACATACACACATTATAACAATGACAAATATTACATCAAGATTGTCACATACACACATTATAACAATGACAAATATTACATTAAGATTGTCACATACACTCATTATAACAATGACAAATATTACATTAAGATTGTCACATACACACATTATAACAATGACAAATATTACATTAAGATTGTCACATACACACATTATAACAATGACAAATATTACATCAAGATTGTCACATACACACATTATAACAATGACAAATATTACATTAAGATTGTCACATACACACATTATAACAATGACAAATATTACATCAAGATTGTCACATACACACATTATAACAATGACAAATATTACATTAAGATTGTCACATACACATATTATAACAATGACAAATATTACATTAAGATTGTCACATACACACATTATGACAATGAAAATTTTACATTAAGAATATCAGGCACATGCACGCGTATGCGCATTTCCCTATAATAAAATAATTCAAATAACTACTAATATATGAATAATAAAACATACGCTAAAAAAGTGAATGAAATAATTCGTTGAATTCTTGTAAAAATTTGTTGAATTTCAAAAATAAAAAAATATTTTAAAATAATTAAAATAAATACTTAGAACATCAATTCTGTAATGTTAGGTAAGGTAACCAATTAATATATTTCAATTAGTAGCTTTATATATTAGTTTGTTATTAAGAGCAGTATTCTTATAGAAACGTAAACATCCATTTTGCCTTTCATATAATAAATTATTACATTTTCTTTATTATTTGCAGTAGCAACTATAGTTATTATTCCTAAAATTCCTACTATATTAGTTTTTATTTTAAAATGATAAGTACAAACATCAGAATGTCAATTTTGTAATGTTGGGTAAGATCCCCAATTCATAGTTGTCGAGAGCGTTTTTGATATACAAATATATATTTTAAAACGTTTATTTAAAAAATAAATGTTTTGGTATACAGATATGTATTATCAGACGTTAATTTAAAAACAATTAAAATAGCAATGCATTCAAAGGCATTGGATGAAATAATTCGTTGAATGTAAAAAATGTGTAATTCTAAAAATAAGAAGTAAAAAATGAGAACTCAATTCTGTTGTATAAAATTCAATATTATGAGTTTTAACAAATGTGTAATTTTATGAAAATACACATTTTCATATCAAGAACATTATGAATAAACGACGATATATTTTCACACATGTGACTTGAAATGAAAGCTACCTTAAAAGACCAGATTATAAGTAACAAGATTATATACTGATTTGGATTATAAACTTAAAAAGTATTTAAATTCACTTTCCTGTATTATAACATTATTATATTTCTATTAGTAGGAATATATTTGTATTATTAGCAGTATACTATACAAATACTATAAAGTTACTATACAGTCTTATTGTTTTGTTTTATATTTGTATTATTAGTTAATATTTATTTTTTTACAGGTTTATTTAATCAAGCATGCCACGCAAGCTGTATAGTAACGTTACGGACACCCTGTATATTTGTATTATTATCAGTAGATACTATGGTAGTTGTATGTTTATTGTTCCTACAAATTCTTACTATATTATTGTTTATTTTACTTTATTAATTGTATAATTCCTTTATCTATTACAAAATACTTTGAATAGTATTAAACATTTAAACAATATGAATGTGAATTAAGTGTTTATTTCTGTGATTTTTAAATGTTTTATAAAGTTATGTTTCTTGTTTTGTTGGCACGATTACAATAAACAATGATATTAAAATATTAAACTTCATTTATTTTTTTTGCAGATGTTCCTGCTTGAATGTTTTTAATGATTATTAAGGGACCATCTTTCTCCTTAAACAGAATTATATGGACAATTATTTCCTTACGTGGCAGACAACAAAAACGGCAGCACACAACTTTATTAGACATATATGTGTGAAGAGTTATTTTATCTGAATTGTTTAGCAAATAGTGATAAGAACATCACACATATTTAAATTTGTTAAATTTTTGTTTAATGTTTTAATAAATTATAACATATCGAATTTAACATTTCAGAAAAATCTGCTAATTTAGAAAAGAGGATATTTTAATTTTCACACTACGAAATATCTCTTATCACAAAAATGAAAAGTGATACACAATTAAAATTTATTTAGTATTAAATTGAGCTTGCATCAATAACTCCAGATAAAAACTGAAAAAGCAGGATAAAATTTGATTGTTTATCACTTGGTATTTATAATCTTGCTGCAGGAGTAATTTAATTTAAATATGAATATACAAGAAAGGGAAAAGCTTTATTCTTGTAAAGTATGTGGATATTCTTGTTCTGAAAAATCAACATTAGTTACACATACGAGAACTCACACTGGGTGAAAGCCACATTTGTGTGATGTATGTGGATATTCCTGTTCTGATAAATCAAAATTAGTGAGACATAGGAGAACCCACACTGGGGAAAAGCCACATTCTTGTAAAGTGTGTGGATATTCTTGTTCTGATAAATCAACATTAGTGACACATACAAGAACTCACACTGGGGAAAAGCCACATTCTTGTGAAGTATGTGGATATTCTTTTTCTGTGAAATCATCGTTAGTGGTACATATGACAACACACACTGGGGAAAAGCCACATTCTTGTGAAGTATGTGGATATTCTTATCCTCAAAAGTCAAAATTAGTGATACATATGAGAACGCACACTGGGGAAAAGCCACATTCTTGTGATGTATGTGGATATTCTTGTTCTCTTAAATCAAATTTAGTGATACATATGAGAACTCACACTGGAGAAAAGCCACATTCTTGTGAAGTATGTGGATTTTCTTGCTCTCGAAAATCAAACTTAGTTATACATATGAGAACTCACACCGGGGAAAAGCCACATTCTTGTGATGTATGTGGATATTCTTGTTCTGATAAATCAAATTTCGTGAGACATATGAGAACTCACACTAGTAAAAAACTGGGAGAGAATTTGAATGCCTACTAGCCACTGTCCTCGAGTGTCTAAGGTCTCTCTCTACAGGGGGTTGTCAGATGAATCTGCCATGAGGATATTTTTTCCATAGAAGTAAACCCTGACCAAATATTAAAAATCACATAGTATTCACAACCCAAATAAGATCTCACTACGGCTACTCCACAGCTTTTCCGAGGAATGGTGCACCTTCTCCAAGTGATATTACCTCAAGTAATATACTCCACCAGACTAGATAAATTATTGTCCTGGAATCCAGTAAGACCAAGAGATCAACATGAAAGATATACTACAATGTATAAAAATGGTTAATTGGAGAGAGGAAAATTATGTTCTTAATTTCTTTACTAACTCAGTGCTTGAGAGATAAAGAACTTAAATGGAACATTCGAATATCTATGTATCTCATATAGAGTTCAAGTGTTAGGCCCAGGTTGTGTGCCTCTTGATTTCTGAGAACTTCGAATGAGGTAAAATAAAACAAAAAAGAGAAAAGCCACATTCTTGTGAAGTCTGTGGATTTTCTTGTTCTAAAAAATCTAAGATAGTGATACATATGAGAATATTCACTGGGGAAAAGCCATATTCTTGTAAAGTGTGTGGATATCTTTCTTCTGAAAGTTAGTTATACACGTGAGAACACACACTGAGGACAACATCCGAAAATATTCGGTTCAATGATGGCTTGATTGAAGACCTAGGAGAGGATGCCACATATAAGTACCTCGGTATAAAGGAGAATGTAACTGTGGAGCATGAAAAAATGAGACATAAGGTGGAAAAAGAATACACATCACGCCTTAAAAAGATCCTCAAATCCGAATTAACCCGAAAAACAAAATAACTGCGATAAATTAACTTGCAACCCCTGTCATATCATATGGGTTTGGTATTATTGGCTGGCCTCAATACAATGTCAATAGGTTAGATACAAAGACCAGGAAACTCCTAACCTTATATAAAATAATATATCGAAACCATGTATGGACAGGATATACTTGTCACGAAAAGACGGTGGCCTCGGTCTCACTGAAATCAACCATGCCTATAGAGCCACCATAGTAAGCATGGGGCAGTATATTAAAAGCTCAACAGATATGTCAATAGAAATAGTGAGGGACCACCATGAACGCCTACCCCAATAAGCCTCAGTCACAAAGCTTGCGGAAAACTTTGGCGGTGCCATACTGGAAAATACTGCCGAGGTATATGATGAACCGACAACACAGATTGCAAGAAAAAAAGAGAAAGAAATACACCAAAATCGAGATAGACACAAAAAACAAGGATGGGAACAACATAAAAGAGCAGGAAAATTCCTAGAGAAGCTTAAACAGGAATATATAGACAAAGATGCTTTACTGCAATGGCTCAAGAGCGGGAGACTTCCATTTGATGAGGAAAGACTCATTGTAGCCAGTCAAGATCAGGGCTTACTCACAAATGGATGAAAAAATGGCCGGCCTACAAGCAAATGGCCAATGCCGGTTTTGCCACTCAGCAATTGAGAGCCCAAGCCACCTAATGTCTGCATGTCCAATCTTATTGGCAGATGGCCTTTACACTGCCCGTCACAACAAAGTATGTAAGTACCTCCATTGGAAGATCTGTGGAGAGATGCAACTTGACAGAGCAACGAACATCTGGGAACATGAACCACCACCAATAACATCAAATGGAAAAGTGATTGTGTTCTATGACAAAGACATACAGGCGGGCAGATACATAAAGGACAAAGCAATCAAACCGGATATTGTAATATGGAACAAGCCCGAAAGAACTGCGCTCATTATCGATGTCAGAGTCCTAAATGATTTCGGCCTTAACAGAGCTGAACGGGAAAAGATAAAAAAATATCAGAACCTAAAAAATGATCTAAAAACGACATGGTCTCTGAAAGAAATAAACATTATACCGGTTGTGATAGGAGCAACTGGGTTAATAAAAAAGAATCTTCATAAATACTTAGAAACAATCCCTGGAAGACCAAGCTGTAACGAGATACAAATAGCAGCCATAAAGGGAACAGCATCTATTCTTTTAAGAGCCATCGGATATAAATTTAAATCATAACAGAATCAAGTGTTAGCTCCAGGAGGGAGCTCCTTGATATCTTAAAACTTACTGAAGTTAAATAAAAAAAGCAAAAGGTCATATTCTTTTGAACAATGTAAACGTTTTTTTTCTAAAAAATCAAGTTTAGTTAGACATATGAGAACTCACACTGACGATTTGAAAAATGTGTTAAATGCACAATAAAAAAGGGGAAAAGACAACATCCGAACATCTTCAGATCAATGGCAGCCTCATTGAAGATTTGAAAGAGGATTCCACATACAAATACCTCGCTATAGAAGAAAACATAAATGTGAAACATGAAAACAATGAGACGTAGGGAAGAACAAGAATATACGTATAAAAAAAGATCCTCAAATCTGAACTAACCACTAAAAACAAAATTATAGCTATAAACCAGCTTGCAATACCTGTGATCACATACGGTTTCGGTATTATAGACTGACCTCAATATAACATAAACAAATTCAATATAAACACCAGGAAAAAACTATCCCTACATAAGGTAGCATATCGAAACCAATGCATGGACAGGATGTACCTACCAAGAAAAAAGGGGGCTTAGACCTCACTGAATTCAACCAATTTTCATTCATCAATCAATATCGAAAGAAGACACTTTCAGTTGTTGAATGCGACAGCTCGGCGGATTTCTTATGCTTACGAGATTGATATGTTCACAGCAAACGTTGGTAATGTATACATGCAGATTAGATTATATCAGAACGTTGCGATTGAAGTGGATGATAAACTGGTCGAGAGAATTGGCCTTTTTGTGGCGTGTATAGAGACGGCCGATTGAGAAAACAGAAACAAGGACGTCCTTATACTCGTTTGTGAGAGATGAAGACATACGGACGGGAGGTAGCTGGGAATTGAAGTGGTTTTCTGCTTCAAATTAGACGTAGGGTAGAATTTCTGATTTTGATTATATTATCGGGGTGAGCGCGTACGCAGACCCCACACTTAGAAATAGCACGTTCGAGTCGTCCACATTTGAGACGATCGCAAAGGTCAACCCAACCGCAATGGATGGGCCTCACTCTGGGGGAACGACCTTTATGATCACCGTTACCCCTACGTAAGGTAAGGCTATTTATTTGCTCCCTCACCGAGCAAATTAAGCACAAGGCCGATTTTTAATGTGAGGAGTGAAGGGGAAATCGGGACCAACTCCCCGGGGAGTAGGGGAGCTGGATAGTGACAATTGGTATGAAGGGTTGCACCTACATTGACCAAGGTCTTATATGTGGGGTTGCTCCCACATATGGTCGTTGCTTGACATTTGTTGCCTAGGCCCCAAAGGGTCCGGGCCTGACTTACGTCAGGTGAGTATGAAGTATTTATTTGCTCCCCCACCGAGTAAATTAGGCACAAGTGAGGAGTGAAGGGGAAATGGGGACCAGCTCCCGGAGGAGTAGAGGAGCTGGATAGTTACAATTGTTATGAAGGGTTGCCCGTCTTGCTGGTCTTTGCTTGACACTTGTTGCCCAGGCCCCGAAGAGCCCAGGCCTGGCTTACAACAGTGTTTTTATATCATGCATTCATACACTCACCACTGACAATAATCAATAAAATACTAAATGTGTTCCATATAATTCTCACCAATATTAATATATCACAACATTTTATTCACCAATAACAAAATTCATAACAAAAAAATGTTATTATCATTTAAACTTACAAACATTTTATTTCAATATTCAATGTCAAGGTCTTTAACACGTTAACAACATAAATTCATAATCTTTTCAATGAGAAACAATCCAAACGAATAAAAACTTGTAGAATTCAAACCAAATCACAAAACCAAAAAAACAACCACATTTTTATTGAATCAAATCAAACAGTTTTGTCTTTGTTTAATTATATCGAAGTAGGATGAAACAAAGAGAAATTAAAAATTACCATCAGAAGAGTTGTCTAACCTTACTTGAGCGGCATTTAAAAATGCCAATAAATTCTATTTCTTTTTTTTTATATGTTAATCTCATGAAATAGTTTTTGATTAATATGAAGTAAAGTTATTTAAGGCAATCTGGGTTTGTATTACTGTACACATAGATTCGAAAAAGTTGTCAAAAAACAAATATATAACAAATAAATGTTATCAAAGGCAAGATAAGTTACTTTTCTACCTAACTGGATATATTTTTTGTGTTTTTATTCAGTGTAACATGTTTATTCAGCTTGAAAAACATGTAGTGTTTACCTATGTATTGGAAAATTAAAAATGGCGGCCGACTCTCTCTCTCGGAGAGGGTAAGTTTGGGAAAAGGTATTATAAATAATAAACTAGACAAAATACTGTTTGAAATTCGCTCAATATATGTTACCGTGACATAAGTTGACATATATTCGGTTTTTTTTTTTAATAGTATTGTCTAGTTTATTATTTATAACATCTTTTCCCAAACTTACCGTGTTAAACAGACAGTCGGGCGCCATTTTGAATTTTCCAATACATAGGTAAACACTGCATGTTTTTCGAGCTGAATAAACATGTTACATTGAATAAAAACACGAAAAATATATCCAGTTAGGTAGAAAAGTAACTTATCTTGCCTTTGATAGCATTTATTTGTTATATATTTGTTTTTTGACAACTTTTTCGAATCTATGTGTACAGTAATACAAACCCGGCAATCTTTACTGTATAGGCGACCCACGCTGATAATTAATGTGAATGATATAAAATGTGTTTTTAAAAGTAATATTTGTGACGACAGAAGGAAAACAGGTATATAAACAGCGTGCTGCACATATTAATATCGTTTATTATTTTTAATGTAATAACGAAAAAGACATATTAACATAATTTATCATTTGCTAATGTAATATGAAAAAAAACACATAATACAACTTATTATTTTTAATGTAATAACGAAAAAAACACATATCAATATAATTTATTATTTTTTAATGTAATATGAAAAAACACATATTAATATAATTTATTATTTCTTAATGTAATATGAAAAAACACATATTAATATAATTTATTATTTTTTAATGTAATATGAAAAAACACATATTAATATAATTTATTATTTTTAAATGTAATATGAAAAAAAACACATATTAATATAATTTATTATTTTTTAATGTAATATGAAAAAAACACATATTATTATAATTTATTATTTTTAATGTAATATGAAAAAAACACATATTAATATAATTTATTATTTTTTAATGTAATATGAATAAAACATATTAATATAATTTATTATTTTTTAATGTAATATGGAAAACACATTAATATAATTTATTATTTTTTAATGTAATATGAAAAACACATATTAATATAATTTATTATTTTTTAATGTAATATGAAAAACACATATTAATATAATTAATTTTTTTAATGTAATATGAAAAAAACACATATTAATATAATTTATTATTTTTTAATGTAATATGAAAAAAACACATATTAATATAATTTATTATTTTTAATGTAATATGAAAAAAACACATATCAATATAATTTATTATTTTTAATGTAATATGAAAAAAACAAAAGACACATATTAATATCATTTATTATTTTTAATGTAATATGAAAAAACATATATTAATATAAAATAAATACGTATTACATACGTTTGAAACCAAAAACAACGCATTATTACAAAATAAACATACATTTATTTTGTTTGAAAATTATGTTGAAATTCATAAACATATTTCGAGACAAAGTCGCATCTTCAGCATGTCTTTCTTTCTTTTTTTTCTTTTCCATGGTGTTTTTGGGACAGTGGATCAGAAAGTAGAAGTCCGTTTTTTATTTGTACGGTAGTTTTTTAAATGGTGCGTTAGGTCACGTGGAATTCACGATACGCTTTTTTTTATATTTCTTAGAAGCGCTGGTTGAGTTTTAATAAAATAAATATGTATTATATTCGTTTGAAACCAAAAACAATGCATTATTATAAAATAAACAGACATTTATTTTGTTTGAAAATTATGTTGAAATTCATAAATATATTTCGAGACAAAGTCTTATCTTCAGCATGTCTTTCTTTCTTTTTTTTCTTTGCCATGCTGTTGTTGAGGCAGAGGATCAGAAAGTAGAAGTCTGTTTGTTATTTTCCGGTAGTTTTTTAAATCTCGGAATGATGCATTAAATCTTAATGTGAATTCCGCGTGACCTAACACACTTCGCCAATATATCCTTCATTGTAAAAATGGAGCAGCGTATGTAATATATCACATTAGAACTGTCACATGTTAGATGCGGCGGTTTTATGTGAATGATTGAGATCGTCTTAAAATTCCAGTTTCTTTTCATGTCATATAAAAATTCTAGGTACTTTATTTCTTTCTCTCAGCTCTGTTAAGGCCAGTATCATTAAGGGCGCTTACTTCAACTTGAGTTGCTACTGTCTCCCTATTATCTTATATCAATATGTTCGACTTAATATCCTCGTTTTCTAGGTATGTAGGTATGTCGTAATCAAAGTGAATGTGTATGACTTATTTTCAACTGTTCTTTCTAGTACATGTTTCCAAGACTTGCAACTACATTGGATATTCAAGTTTGTACAGATTGTCCAGTGAAGTTAATTACACATTCCATTGGTCGCATTGTATAATAGCCGTCCCCCAACATGACTTTACAATTGGATGTCAGGTGATGCACACTCTCTACTTCTGTGTGGAAGAACAAGCAACTGTTGTTATTGCTGAGTGCGTTCTCATGTGTCTCACTAAATTTGATTTATTAGAACTAGAATAATTACACACTTTACAAGAATATGGCTTTTGACCAGTGTGAGTTCTCATATGTTTTACTAACGCTGATTTTTCAGAACAAGAATATTCACACACTTCACAAGTATGTGGCTTTCCTCCAGTGTGAGTTCTCATATGCTTTACTAACTTTGATTTTTCAGAACAAGAATATCCACACACTTCACAAGTATGTGGCTTTTCCCCAGTGTGAGTTCTCATATGCGTGAACAAGTGTGTTTTTTGAGAACAAGAATATCCACACACTTCACAAGTATGCGGCTTTTCTCCAGTGTGAGTTCTCATATGTCTGACTAAGTGTGATTTTTCACGACAAGAATATCCACACACTTCACAAGTATGTGGCTTTTCCCCAGTGTGAGTTCTTCTATGTCTGACTAAGTTTTGCTTTTGAGGAAAAGAATATCCACACACTTCACAAATATATGGCTTTTCTCTTTTTCTGTTTTCAGTGTGAATTTTCATATGCCCTACTAAATTTGATTTGTCAGAACAAGAATATCCGCATACTTCACAAGTATGAGGCTTTTCACCAGTGTGAGTTCGCATATGTATGACTAAACCTGCTTTTGTAGAATAGGACAATCCACACACTTCACAGGAATATGGCTTTTCTCCAGTGTGAGTTCTCATATGTTTGACTAAATTTGATTTTTGAGAAAAAGAATATCCACAAACTTCACACATATGCGGCTTTTCACCTGTGTGAGTTTTCATATGTTTCACTAAATTCGATTTGTCAGAACAAGATTGCCTGCATATTTCACAAGTATGTGGCTTCTTACCAGTGTGAATTCGAATATGTTTTACTAAATTTGATTTCTTACAAGAATAATCACACACTTCACAATAATGTAGAGTTTCCATTTTTGTTGTTATCGTTTATTTATTAAAACAAGATTATCCTCAAATTCTCAAGTGTGAATAACATGTTTAACTAAATTAAACGCTTTAAAACAAGAATATCAACAAACTTTACAAGAATATTTCTTTTCTCCAGTGTAAGTTTACTCAATCGTATTTAGCAAAACAATTTGACTTTACAGCAACATTGATTTTATCTTTCTTTATTTCAATTTCATTATTTGTTTCGACCGAGTGAAGAAGTTGGAATTTATAAGGTGTTACTTTTCTTTCTACAAATTTTTCTTAGTTTCGGTTGCTGTAGTAAAAATTGTCTTCTTAAAGCCACATAGTTTTCTTTCTACTAAAATTTTCTAAGTTCTATAGTTTTGTATATAAAGTCTTCTTAAAACTATATAGTTTCTTTCAACAACATTTTTCTTAGTGCTATAGTTTCCGGTGCTGTAGAAAACATTGTCTTCTGAAAGAAGAACACATACTTTTCTGCAATTTGATCTATTATTAAATTATGCTCTATTCAACAAAAATATATTACCTGTAAGATGTGTTGTTTCACAAACTCCATCAAATAGTTTTGTGAAGTATAATTAATCCTCCACCAGATGTCGCTGTTCTCTTTTAAACGAAATAGTGATTGTTATAGAATGATGTTTTGGAAAATGAAATTCCATTAAGATTTAATGATAGTATCCAATCAGGAACATCTGTAAAATTAAATGAAATTATGTATTTTTAGTATTTGCATTAAAATATGAGTATTATGTTTATCTATTGTTGTTAATCTTATTGAATTGACCTAACAATGTCTAGATTAAAAAATATATACATGCATGCAATAAATAACAAATAAGGCAAAACATTTTTGCAATTAACACTTTTTGATGGACTTATTGTAGTTTTTTTTACACCACATTATCAAGGCCAAGAGGCCACTCAAGGATAAGGGTTAAAGAGTGTACATTAGAAATTGGACAATATAGTAATCATTAGTAATGAAAATTTGGTAAATTTGATAAATTATATGGAGCGGCTCATCAAGAACGTATTTACGTTAGACTTAAAGACAACCATATTGTAGTCAGCCGGAAAGCAGGAAAACGGGAGACAATTCCACAGGCGTGCAGTTCTAAGAAAGAAGCTCTGTTCATGGAATCTACGTTTAGGTTTAGGAACAGATAAAGAGTCGGGGGAATTTTTGATAGTGTTTACAGCTAGACGAGTATTTCTTGTGAAAGTTTGGCGAGGGGGGGCATAGATTGAAGCTCAGTCGAACACTTTCTATGAAAATAACGATACATCAGAGACAAACTCGCAACATCTCTTCTGTGAGATAGAGGTTGCAAGGAAGAGAAAAGGACATCTCCTACGAGGCTACGAAGTCTATTTTGAACTCTATCAAGGCAGGCCAAGTCCTTTCTAGCAGCTCCTGCCAAGATGAGGCAACAGTATTCCATCCTTGGACGTACCTGGCTCTTATATAGATAGAGAATAGCATCAGCAGTGAGATATCTACAGGATCGATAGAAAGATCCCACCATTTTTCCAGCGGCCTTGGCAACAGATTTTATGTACGTGTTCTATTTAAGATCAGGAGTAATGGTCAAGCCAAGAAGCTTGTCAAAACTTGAGGCCTCCTGAAGACGAGAGCCATTCATTTCAATTGATGACAAATGTGAATTAGAATGTTGATGATGTAAAGAGAGAAGCTTGGTTTTAGATGCATTAAAAGTAACCAGCCACTCCTTTCCCCATTGTACTACGTGCTCAAGATCAGAGGACAGAGAATTGGAGAGAACTTGGTCGTTTATTGTCTTAGATGTGCTACCATAAATGGTAGTGTCGTCAGCATAGATGTCTACAAATGATGTAAGGATGTGATTTGGAAGATCATTAATATAGATCAGGAAAAGAGTTGGGCCCAGGATAGATCCCTGAGGGACACCGGCATTAATACTGTGAGCTTCTGATTTTTGCCCCTCAACTACTACTCTTATGAACCTATCAGAAAGAAATGATTTAATAATTGAGAAGACATTTCCAGCTATACCATAGCTAGAGATCTTATGAACTAAACCTTTATGCCATACCCTATCAAAGGCCTTAGATATGTCAAGAGCAATTGCCATAGAAAGGTTGCCTCCGTCGAGAGATTTGCTAATCCTATGAGATATAACTGTAAGCACATCTGCTGTAGATCTAGCAGAACGGAAACGATATTGAGTGTCACTAAGAAGGTTATTTTTGTTGAGATGGTTGATTACTTCTGTATTTAACACATATTCTAGCAACTTACTCATAACGCACAGGAGACTTATTGGCCTGTACTGAGAGGGGGATGAGCGATCACCTGAATTCTTAAATATAGGCATACTGATGAGATTTTCCAGGGAAATGGGAAACTATTCTCCTTAAGACAATGTTTAAACAGTTTTGTAAGTATGGGCGCTAGTTCAGGTTGAAGTTTTTTGAGTACTATAATTGGAATACCGTCAGGGCCAGTTGCTTTACTGGAATCAAGGTTTTTGATTAGCTTGGCAACATCACGTACAGATATACGTATATCACATAGCGTGTTTTCTGATACAGGAGGAAATATTGGGGTTTGGCAGCCTTGATCGCAAAGGGTAGAATTAGCTGCAAAGTTCTTGACAAAGAGTTTGGCTTTGTCTGATGCTGACGAGATTACCTCAGGTCCATTGATAATAGTTGGGATGGAGCACACGCTTCTGTTCAGGATTCTGTTTGCTATTTGCCAAAACTGGTGGGAACCAAGCCGCTGCTCAGCTACTTTGGACTTAACAGATTGAGCATACAACTCTCTTGCATTCTTTATTACTTTCTTACAATGGTTGCTGGCAGTCCTGAAAGCGGCTTTAGTTTTCATACATCTATTACGTTGGAAACAGTGGAAAAAGTGATTTCTGTGCGCAATGGCAGCAGCACATTCTGGAGAGAACCATGGCTGGCTGTTAGGTTTTTGCTGAAACTTTTTCGAGGGTATGAAACGGTCAATACCTACAATTAACCATTCCGTCAGGTCTAATACTATAGAGGACACATCCTTTTTAAACATGGAATGCAGAGGTAGATCAGATATAAATGTACGGAAGCTATCCCAGTCAGACTTAGTGTATCGATATACTGTACGATGGAGAGGTACGTCTGGGGACTTATTACATTTCATTTTTATCTTAATTGATACAACAGAGTGGTCGGAAGATCCAAGAGGCGACAGAACAGAAACTGAACATAGTTCAGGGCAAGTTGTGAGAAAAAGGTCTAGTAGGCTCGCATACTGGCCGCCATTGTCGGGCACACGGGTGGGTTCCTGAACAATCTGAGTGAGGTCATAGGCAATGGAGAAATCATGACAGAACCTCCCCTCATCATCGGTCTTGTTAGAGTGGGTCAACCATTCGACGTTGTGAACATTGAAGTCCCCACATACGTGAATGTTAGCTGAAGGATAAGCAGATAGGACTTGGTCAATTTTCTCAGATATGCTTTGAAAGATAGTAACTCCGCTGTTATGGGGGCGATAGAGAGTAAATATAAATGCCGTAGTGTGAGCTAAAGCAACCCGGAAGCACATATAGGGTAAGTTAGGATCTTCCCGGGAGATGTCCCTACCACATGGAAAGCTATCCCTAATATAGGCACATATTCCATGCCCATGGTGATCTTGGGGGTCAGATTAAGAAGTTAAGTTAGAGTATCCTTTAATTGCGAACTCTTCTAGGGAAATAGCCTGTCCAATGCCAGTTTCACTTAAAAATAAAAGGTCTGGTTTAGTCTCCTGTAATTGGGTTTCAACCTCTGGAAGGTTAGAACGTAGACCCCTGATGTTGGAGAAGGAGACATGGTAGTAGGGGTCTACGTTGGAAGTTGGAGAACCGGGTTTAATCGTGTATTTTTTCTTGAAACTTGTCATGTTGAATTTTTGGAATTTGTGGACTAGGTCGTCAGATTTACTTAGAGCAAGACAGAGAGGGGAAACTAAGAGAGAAAAAGAAACGAAGAATTTTTTTTATTTGTAGCTAATGATAAGGTAAAGCCGTAACAATTACCCACTAGTATGGCATCGAGAGGCCCCACCAGAAGCTACTGCATGGTCCAGAATCCATTCACCAAATGGCAATACAGCAGCCCCAGTACTTTGCACCTGCTGATAGGACAGCCTCCTTAGTGGTTAATCCAAGGTTCGGGTCCTTGACTATCAGGCGGATAACGTCAGCCCAGACAAAACGTTTACCTCCAGCACCCTTACTTGTGACATGGCTACAAGGATAGACTTAGAAACAGAAAATTTCCGCACTCTCTGCCAACTGTTCGCACAAAATACTGCCAACCTAGAAAACAGCTTTTTCTTCTCCCTTTGTCAGAAAAATCACTCATTAAAAATGAGGACTGAGGGACAAATAAGATGAAGCGAGAGTAACAGGAGCTGCCGATAACGCATCCACAATGCGTTTTCTACTCTCCATTAAAAAAAATAAATAAATAAATTAAAAATGAGTACAATTCGTAATCTATTTTTTCAATCAACTCGGTAGATAAATAAACATTTATGTACGAGAAAGAAAAACAAAAAAACAAGCATTTAATAAAACAGAAATACACAAATTAAATACTGAAATAAAATGGAGTTATTAATATTTTAATCTAAAATAAAAAGTATGATTAAAATTGAAAATCACTTATCTCAACAAAAACACTTCCGTCTCCAAATTGCAAACTGTAGTGAAAGAAATTGAGTTAGCAGCGTTCAAGACTTTTTTTAAATTAACCGTTAAAAGAAAAGCGTGATTTTATTCTGAACTTAAGCTAGTCACGTTTTAAGAAGCTTACGATATAAAAGAAAGGCGGATGGGGGGGGGGGTTCTTCCGAAAGTAAGTTGGTGACGTTATAAGTAATTTTGAGATAAGATGGAAGCCGGTATTGGACGAGAAAAAAAGCTAGCATTTAATAAAACAGAAATACACAAATTAAATACTGAAATAAAATGGAGTTATTAATATTTTAATCTTAAATAAAAAGTATGATTAAAATTGAAAATCACTTATCTCAACAAAAACACTTCCGTCTCCAAATTGCAAACTGTAGTGAAAGAAACTGAGTTAGCAGCGTTCAAAACTATTTTTAAAAATTTACCGTTAAAAGAAAAGCGTGATTTTATTCTGAACTTAAGTTAGTCACGTTTTAAGAAGCTTACGATATAAAAGAAAGGCGGATGGGGGGGTTCTTCCGAAAGTAAGTTGGTGACGTTATAAGTAATTTCGAGATAAGATGGAAGCCGGTATTGGACGAGAAAAAAAAAGCTAGCATTTAATAAAACAGAAATACACAAATTAAATACTGAAATAAAATGGAGTTATTAATATTTTAATCTAAAATAAAAAGTATGATTAAAATTGAAAATCACTTATCTCAACAAAAACACTTCCGTCTCCAAATTGCAAACTGTAGTGAAAGAAATTGAGTTAGCAGCGTTCAAAACTTTTTTTAAATTAACCGTTAAAAGAAAAGCGTGATTTTATTCTGAACTTAAGTTAGTCACGTTTTAAGAAGCTTACGATAAAAAAGAAAGGCGGATGGGGGGGATTCTTCCGAAAGTAAGTTGGTGACGTTATAAGTAATTTCGAGATAAGATGGAAGCCGGTATTGGACGAGAAAAAAAAGCTAGCATTTAATAAAACAAAGAAAAAAGAAGTTTACTGTAATTGTTACATTAAGATATATATATATATATATATATATATATATATATATATATATATATATATATGCCTATGTATATTATCCAAAGAGTATTTTGCCATACACAAACGAGTGCAACTACCATTACTATATTCGTAAAAAAGAGTCTCAAATCTCATTCATCCGGATTTTGGAATTCCCGCCCTGTTTTCCGCTTACATGACTCTAGTGAAATGCAGGAGTTTAAATGTCATGTGAAGAAACATCTCACTATTCTGTTTGTAATAGTCCAAAATAGTAATTTCTTACATCCAGGTTGTAATATGCAACAGCAGCCGATACCTATTTACCTTAGTAAGGTAATAGTTAGGAAAACAATAGAAATAGGTTAAAAAAGCGTGGATTATCTGATTCAACTTTATATTGTGATTTTCCAAGCAGATTACATGATTACCGTTTTACTTGTAAACCCATTTTCTGAGCGGACAAAGAGAGTACAGACGATTATGCACATCAGTTTGAAAGTTATCACAACTAATTTTTATAAATCATGTACATGGGTATTTTATTCAAACAGTTCTGATCAGCTGCTAACAATTTTACATGTAGTTTATCAGATGCAGACTTGGGTGATATGACGTCATAATATTATCAGTTAAATATGATTTTTCAAAAGAAAAAATATTATAGATAATTTAATGCAAGGATTGTGTAACAAATCACATGGTAAATCGACTTGCCGTTGAAATTGGGTGGGTTAGAGTCATATAGGATGATTTTGATTTTCTGTCTGACTCATCAACCTTGATCTGATAGAAACAGTTTCGACAACTCGGTTTTTTGTCTCCATTAACATTCGTTGTATAAAGACTATATCCACTTCACATAATAATAATTCACTATATTGTGTGCATTGGATTAGAAAAACTTACCTAACAATTTTGTAGATATTACTATTTTGTGTGTGGTTTATAAAACTTCAAAGCTATGAAATTATTCATTTCGAAGTGGAGCACACGTTGCATTGTAAAGAGGTGAGGTCAGGTGTCGCATCGATATTGCAAGAGATAAACATGTTATTTCTACCAGATGGGTCTTTACAAAAAAGAGTACAGCATCAGGCGTAGAACAGTACAAAGCAAGATTTGTTGCTAAGGGGTGCTCCCAGATTTACGGTAAAAGATTCAAAATGACAGATCTTGGCAAAATATCCTGGTTTCTGGGGATAGAATTTACTCAAAGCAAAGGACTTGTTACGATGACTCAATCGAGATACATCGACAAAATACTATTAAAATTTGGAATGGGAGAGTGCAAGAAACGCTCCACGCCGGTTGAAAATGATATTAATAAAAATATACACACAGAATCTGAAATAATAAATGACACACAATATCGCGAAATTATAGGCAGTCTTATATATTTAATGACTGCAACCAGGCCCGACATATGCTTTACAGTAACAAAACTGTCACAAAAATTTTCACGACCGAAAATGAAGGATTTAAACAGAGCTAAACAAGTCCTACGTTATTTAAAAGGAATCCATTATTTTGAATTGCATATCATCAGAACAAAATATCGCTGATGTATTTACGAAACCGGCGACACGGATAAAGCTACAACGTTTTTTTATCAAAACTTGTTGGTGAATTCGACTGAATAATTTTTTTTCTTTCACTGCCCTGCATGTATATAGATTTCTATATATTAAAAATACAGATCAGCGAAGTTCCACTTATGAGAAGGCTCTTACTTTTTTGCATGAATATCAGCGGAAATAACGCTCAGAGTATAAAGATTTCTATATATAAAAAAAATAGTCCTGGACAAGACGTTAAACTGTATCCATTTTATTTGTATTAACACTTTAACCTACTAATGCGTAACTAATATTTTTGCTTAAAATAAATCTTTGTAATTTTCCTCAAAATGGCTTACACTTCTAGACTAGCTGCTGTAAAATTGTTTCCATGGTACCCGTTTCCAAGAATTTTGCAGAAAGAACTGAACTAAATTATCACCCCATTAGCCTCCTCTCCACCTATGCCAAAATGTTTAAGTCTTTCATAAAGCAAGCACTAGTTACTCACATCATGGATACTAAAGTCTTTCCGACAGATAGCGATTTAAGCAAGTGTTTTCTACTGCAGATATACTAACTGTAATCTCTGTACGTATCTAGTACGGTCTGTTATGAATAATTTCTCTTGAAAATTAAATGTTATTGTATAAGTGGATGAATACTTGATATAATCAAATCCTTCTTTTACAAGAGAAAAATCCAGGTTGTCCTTTATGATCGTGTGTCAAAACATGATATAAATGCAATCGAGCCACAAGTGTCAATCCTTGGATTTTTAGTATTCTTTATATTTAGAAATAGTTTCCATGATGAAATTGTATCCAAGATGGATACATTTACTGATGCTTTATATGCTTTATAACAGACACAATGAGAAATCAATGAATACATATCAAAGGAAAATTATTAAACCTTAGAGAAAGACCGATGGATTGATATTTTAAAAAGTACCATCTTATTTAATATTTGTTTGTTTTATATAAATAGGAGAAACGTTCAATTTGTTTTATTTAAATTTTAGTTCTGCAGAGGGAAGTTGTTTTTATTCATCCATTTTATTTTTTGTTCTATTTCAATTTTAAAAAATCCATTGTATTCTTTTTCTATTTCAATTTAAAAAAATCCATTGTATTTTTTCTATTTCAATTTAAAAAAATCCATTTTATTTTTTCTTCTATTTCAATTTGAAAAATCCATTTTATTTTTTGTTTTATTTCAGTTTAGAAAATCCATTTTATTTTTTGTTCTGCTTCAATTTTAAAATCCATTTTATTTTTTGTTCTATTTCAGTTTTAAAAAATCCATTTTATTTTGTTCTATTTCAATTTTAAAAATCCATTTCATTTTTTGTTCTATTTCAATTTAAAAAAATCTAACTTTTTTTCTATTTAGAAAACCGTTCTTGATATCTAGAAAAAGGTCGTACTTGCTGAGTTTTTTTTTTCAATTTCACTTAACAATTTAATAAATAAAATATAAATCCGGAGTATGGACAAAAACATAAATGTGATTAAAAAATCGAATTTATAACAAATAAATTTTACAATTACAAACGCAATATAAAGTACATTTCTAACAACCAGGATAAGATTTTTTTGCTAATTTTAAGGTATTTATTTACTTTGAAAAATATTTAGGAATTTTATATGAGTACAAGAAAAAAGTATTGACACGAGAGGGTCATATTAGAGTCCAGATAATACCTTAGTAACGAAAATTAAATAAAATTCTCGCAGAAACACATTTAATATCTTATTTACACTTTTTTGCTTAGGTTTGTTATGCCTAACTATATTGGTGATTAAATTGTTAGGTCAAAGTACAGAATAGTTAACACCATGTGGGCGCTAATATCACTCCCCAAAAAGCATAATAATAATAAAAAAAAACAATATGGTCGCACTATCACCTACCTCCATTAACTGCCCAAGAATTGAAACGATTACATGTCTCATTGACCGCTAACTGACCATGAAGCGAGTGCTAATTTAGGCTAAATTTATATTAGAAATTGATCTGCTACTCTAAAATCTCGTGTGTGCTTTTATTTTTAATTCCTTTTCTGTGGATATTTTTTTACGCGGTTGAAAATAGCACAAAAAAAGATTTTTATTTTTTAAGGGGTAAACTACCAATATTTTTTCGATATTAAGTTTCTTCTAATTTGTGACGACCAATAAATGGTTGCTCATTTTATGTAAAGTGATTCTCATTTAAATAGCAAACAAAATGCTCTAGTGACATAACAGTTAAGTGTGTCAATGTCAACCTTAAGAATCTACACTTTTAAGGATATATAGAGGTAATTCTGCCCAAAACGAACGAATATTGGGGTTTAATTTATCACTGACAACTAATTTCAAAATATAAAACAAAATTCATTATCCAATGTTTTACTGTAGTAGTTTTTCCTGTCAGATACTTTAAAGTGCCGACTGTGCACATGTGCAAATGAAAAGAAAAAAAAAAAGAAATCTTTCTAAATACGGAATGAAGTGAAAATATATCGGATCAATGTGGTGCGGTTGTCCCACTAAAACTTACCTGAAATGTGTGTTTATTCCAAATGCTGTGCTTAACATGAGAAAGTTTGAGGGTATTTATTCCAAAAGTCGTTCTTTACATGGGAAGGATGGGGTTGTTTATCCCGACAGCAATTATTAACATGGGGAGGTTGGGGCTATTTATTCCTAAAGCCGTTTTTACATGGGATGGTTGGGAGTGTGTATTCTAAAAGCCGCGAGGGAGGGGGGAGGATACCTGTAAACTCTTTGCAGGTAAGTCTTATTCATTTAAAAATAAAAGAATTAAGAGCAAGCTGGTGGAATTTTTCTTTTGGGGGAAGTCTTTCTTTGAACGGCGCTCGCTCCTGCTCAATGAAGAACTTTCTTTTATTAAGAACATGATGATTCAAAATACAATATTCAAGAAGATAACACTGCACACTGAATTATTAAAACAAAAAAATACTTGTCGACGATAAATTTAAAGGCGATATCTTTCCGTAGCGAGCTGGATTACCCGACTTTAGTAACATAACATTTAAGTGTAAACGAAAAAAATAAAATGTTAAAATATTATAATAATTATATAGATAGATGGATGGATAGATAGATAGATAAATAGATACATAGATGGATAGATAGATAATTAATTGCTTCTACCCGGCTATTATCTAACAAAAGATGTACAAAAAATTTCACTTAAAAAGACGGTTAAAATTCTAAACAGATCTCCCAGTTTAAATGTATGAGATGGCGAATGAATGTAGAAAAAATATCGAAAAAAACAACAACAGTTTTTGTGCTCAGTTGTCCAACTATTCAACCAACTTCGAATTAATTCTTTTTATGGTAAACATTATTAATTTCTCATGTCACATTTTCTTTTTTACTAAAATAGGTGTGTTTTTTACAAAAATCTAAATACCAATATTGAATCATATATTTTAAGTTTTTTTGTTTCAATCGGAGATTCATACTTTTTATTCACGTCTGTTGTCGATTTAGTTTGGCAAATAAAAATCTAAATTTCAAGATTGAATCATAGTTTAAGGTTCTTTTTTTTTAATTATCTGATATGCAATAAAAATAAACTTAATTTAATATTTAATAATATTTTTAAAAGTTATTCAGTATTTTTTTAGGTATTTTTTATAGATTAGGCCCATCTCAACAATTTTCTTTCAAATGAAAACTTTTTGTATTCGTTGGTGGCCATCTTTTTTACGCACGTGCGTGCGCACCATAAACAAATCTACTCATTTATGGCTGACACTGCACGCGCGTAAAAAAGATGGCCGCCAACGAATACAAAGCATAATACAACTTTTTATATCTCGATAACTACTTATTTCTGCAAAATTTCAATGCAATTTTCGTATTCAGCATAGTCGAAAATCTATTCAAAGTTGTCATTTAAAAGAAAATTGTGGAAGTGGACCTAATCTGAAAATTTACCATTTTTTTAATGTAAAACCAAAAAAGAAACTTACCTTTCATTCAAAGAATTTAATACGAAAAAGAAACCTCCAAAAAATACAAAACAAAAACAACAAAAATCGGGACGAATTCAATTTTCCTTTTGTGTTCAAAAGAGAAACTGTGTTTTGTTTGTTAAGTTTTCTTTGTTAAATTAAAACAACTTTTGTTTTGTGTGTCTAAATTCATTAAGAAATAAATTATATGGAAATATAAAAGAATACAAATTAAAAGATGAAAAAAAAAAACGATTTAAACGTGAAATTATTTAAAAATAAAATCAACTGTTAAAGAACAATGAATTTAGATCATCAAAACACGGTGTAATTATTATTTCGTTCCTCGTGTAACTCTTTTGAGAATTATCTCCCTTTGATTTCAACATTATGCTGATGCTAACCGTCGTTCGACTAATCAGAAAAATAAAACGTAAAGCTGATTTTTTTTTTATCTTCATATTTTAATAATTTATTACAAAATAAGAAATTCACTAAATAAGTCCAAACGTTCACAAATATGATCTAAATTTAGTAGGAAAACAATTTGGCACACTTAAATAATGAACGGACAATTTTACATGAGGGACAAAATAATGATTACACCGAAATACGATGACCTTAAATTCTTTGTTCTTGAGCAATTGCTTTCCTCTTTAAATAATTTCACGTTTAAATCGTGTTTTTCATCTTTTAATTTTGATTCTTTTATATTTTCATATATTTTATTTCTTAATGAATTCAACACACAAAACAAAAGTTGTATCATTTACTAAAGAAATTATAACAAACAAAAACAAAATTTCTGTTTTGGAACACAAAAAAAAAAAAAAAAAACGAGTTCATCCGATTGTTTTTTTGTATTAAATTCCTTGAATGAAAGGTAAGTTCCTTTGTTTTTTTTGTTTCTTTTGTTTTTCATTTTAAAAACTGTCATTCAATAACTTAAAAAATAATCTTTAATATTAAATAAAGTTTATTTTATTGCAATCCAATAAAAATATTGTTTCAGTCATGCTTTATAACAGACATAAAAAAAAAGTATAGGCACTGTTTTACAATTTGTCATTTTCAGAGGAAGACAACTCTCATTCATTAAGAGATTCGTCATTTTTTTCATCTCATAATTTAGGACGCTCGATTTAACGATATGTTTTATTAAATCAAAACAAAAAAAAAACGTGCGAGGATTTTTTTTAATGTAACAAAATTGATAACATTAATAAAATACAAAATATAGTCTGTACGCGACAAATAAGAGAAAACCAATAAACAAACGATATTATTAGTAGATAAAAATGGTTTGTATTACTGTACACATAGATTCGAAAAAGTTGTCAAAAAACAAATATATAACAAATAAATGTTATCAAAGGCAAGAGAAGTTACTTTTTTACCAAACTGGTATTTTTCGTGTTTTTATTCAATGTAACATGTTTATTCAGCTCGAAAACCATACAGTGTTTACCGAAAAAAACTGGATAAAATACTGTTAAAAACTCGCTCAATATATGTTACCGTGATATAAGTTGGCATATATTCGGCGGCTTTTTAACAGTATTATACAAACCCGATGAAAACATTTTAAAAATAATCTGCGGCAACTTTTTTTTCAAATTAAAAATTAGATGTTATTGTAAGGTTTTTTTTTTTTAGAAATTAGTTTTGAACCTTAAAAAATACAAAGAATGAAACTCTTTAATAAAAAAGGGTGAAACTTTTAAAGTTGCGGCGACTTTTTGTTTTACTGTAACAAAGCTTATAATAACAATAATAAGATTATTATTAATAATAATAATAATAATAATAATAATAATAATAATGATAATAATTGTAATAATAATGATAATAATTGTAATAATAATGATAATAATTATAATAATAATGATAATAATTGTAATAATAATGATAATAATTATAATAATAATGATAATAATTATAATAATAATAATGA
Source organism: Euprymna scolopes (assembly GCF_053919585.1). Classification (NCBI taxonomy): domain Eukaryota; kingdom Metazoa; phylum Mollusca; class Cephalopoda; order Sepiida; family Sepiolidae; genus Euprymna; species Euprymna scolopes. Next base: position 161,285,873 of record NC_136527.1, on the reverse strand, counting down.
TAATAATGATAATAATTATAATGATAATAATGATAATAATTATAATAATAATAATGATAATAATTATAATAATAATAATGATAATAATTATAATAATAATGATAATAATTATAATAATAATAATGATAATAATTATAATAATAATATTAATAATGATAATAATTATAATAATGATAATAATTATAATAATAATTATAATAATAATAATGATAATAATAAAATAATAATAAAAAAATAATAATAATGATAATATTAATATTAATAATAATAAAAATAATAATAACAAAATAATTATAATAATAATAAAAATAATAATAATTATAATAATGATAATAATTATAATAATAAAAATAATAATGATAATTATAATGATAAAAATAATAATGATAATGATAATAATAATAATAATAATAACACCAACATCTAGTTTTTAACATTACAAAAAAAAATGAAAATGTGGCGATAGTTTTGGATAGAGAAATTGTAAACATAGTTGATAACATTAATAATACAAAATGTTGTCTTTACGCAACTATTAAGAGAATCGTTTCATTTTTCATATAATTAACGATGCTAAAACCACCGATATTTTCATTCGATAAAAACATTTAAAAAGGAAACTGCAGCAACATTTTCTACATTTTTACGACAATTTTTTTTATGAAAGTAAATGTTATGGTAAGGTGTGGATCAATGTGCACTGGTTTTCCAACCTCTAAAGAGTCTTTATTCTGAAAGCCCTTCTTAACATGGAGAGGTTGGGGGGTGTTCATTTTGAAAGACATTTTCTTATTTTCAACCTCCCTGTAATCAACTTCTTTAAGGAAAGTCTTCGGGTGGTCCCCCCAGTGCACTTGTTTTTTAAACATTAGTTTTAGTTGTGATGTTAAAGTCTTTAACATCGTGAAAATACGACGAAAGCAATTTTTTTTCATACAAAACTTTTAAATAAAACAGGATGAAATTCTGATAAAAAGGCTATTATTTACTTTTGTTTGTTTTACTGTAATATTGTAATAACACCAGCATCTAGTTTTTAACAAATTGCATTTTTTTTAAATAATTATTAATTGCTCTACAAGTATTGTTGCATTTTTGTTTTTTGTGATGTTAAAAACTACATGTTGGTGTTATTAATATTATAAGCTTTGTTACAATTAACAAAAAAGTTGTCACAGCTTTAAAAGTTTCTTTCTTGTTTTATTAAAGAGTTTTATTATTTGTTTTTTAAAGGTTAAAGACCTACGTTTTAAAGACCTTACCATAATATTTATTTTTTTATTTAAAAAATGTAGAAAAATGCAGCTTTTCAAAAACGTTTTCATCTAATGAAAATATTGTTGGTTTTAGCGTCGTAAATAATGATATGAAAATAGAAACGATTCTCTTACATAATACAACATTTTGTATTATTAATGTTATCAACTTTGTCATGTAAAAAATTGTTGCAGCTTCCTGTTTTTAATGTTTGGGTTCAACAAAACATATGTGACAGGTGTTCACCATCGATGTTGACTCCTCTACCCTCTTACTTAAGCCGTCTGATTATCGCATCCTGGGAACAAGTTGTGAAGAGTTTAGGTGTAATGTTGTCACCTTGTTATGCTCCCCTCTCGATCTTGATCTTGTTGCTGTCATGATGGAGCTATAAATTAGATTTTAATTAGAGGTAGCCCCACTGTACACGTCTTTCAGCAAGGTGATGTATATAGTCAACTCCTTGGTTCTCAAGGGAAGTGAAGAGTGGATCAAACTATAGAATCGAAAGCCTTTTCATAATCCACAAAAGCAAAGCATAGTGGAATCTTGTATTCATTGGCTTTCTCTTGCAGCTGACTGACAGCCTGGATATGGTCGATGGTAGAGTAACATGCTCTGAAATCTGCTTATTCTGGTGGATAATGACTGTGTAGTGTCCCTAACATACTTTTTATGAATGATTTATCTGGAACTTGTCCACTGGAGAGTCACTTATTAAACAGTCTTGTAAACATCTCAAATATAAGGTCTGTAGTACTTCTGCAGTAACACTCCTGCAACCTTGCCTGACTTAATAGCTGCCCTCACTTCCGATGTGAGGATGGGTGGAGGATGTTCCTCAGATGCGCTCAGTGCATGAAGGGTTGGAGTGTTTCCTGGTTGCCTGGTGACATAGAGGTTAGCATAGAACTACTCTCACCTTGAAATAATTCTGTTTAGGTCATGGATGAGAGTGTCATCTTCTTAGAGATAGGTGATTTTGTTTCTGCTGAGGTGCTGTCTTTTTTATGAAGTTAGTGCCTTTGTTTACTTCAATTTTTGTTTGTAATGACACTTTAACCTCCTAATGCGTAACTAATACTTTTACTGAAATAAAAAATACTCTTTGTAATTTTCCTTTTCGACAAAATACTTTTTGCATGCTAATTTTAAGGCGTGAAAATGCATTTTCTTTGTAAATTTTCTTTTTGACAAATAATTTTACATCAGTTTTTTGCAGAGATGTTCTTTGCAAATTTTTTTGACAAACCCTTTAATTGACTTTTAATTTTTATGCACATTAGTTTTCTTTCTTATTTATCAAAATGTCCTATTTTTTGCATTGTTTTAATTAACCAAAAAACTCTCCTTTAAAACGGGTACATTTTGTATTTGTATGTATGTTCATTTATATGTATATGTGTGTGCGTTTGTGAACAAAGCTGCATAATCAAATTTAAGAAATGGTTCCTTTTTTCGCATGACCATCCCTTTTTAAGGTAAAAATAAGAAATGTCTTCATTTCTCTTTTATGTACACATAGATGTTTCACATTTGAACAAAATTAAAAATGGCGTCTTTTTACATTTTACTAAAAATTTAAGATTCAAATGATTTCTAATTTTGTTATGGATAATTAAATATAAAAATATATAATAAAATATAAAAAAATATATTTTTATTTTTTAGCAGAATGAACCAAAGGGACTTCCCCCATTATAAAAAATAGGGAGTATGTTACAATATTTTGCACTATAATAGGGTATGATCCTGCACAGTCGGGAGATTCTATTTATAAACGATGCTGCTAGGAACTGACGAATCAAATTAATTCATGTTCTGCTGCCAACCTATCAGAAAGCAGAATTGCTCCATATCCATAAATATTAAACCTTTCTGTTTCACATATGTTTTCTTCATATCAACACGGGAAGTATTTTTGCTCTGTGGATTCCAACTTGCGAACTGTCTACTGCGAACCAGTCACCTCCCAGGATTGTGTAGAACCACGAAACATCAGAAACTGTTCCATCTACTGTGAACCTGTCACCTCCCAGGACTTGTGTAAAACAACGAACCATTGGAAACTGTTTTGTCTACTGCGAACCAGTCACCTCCTAGGACTTGTGTAGAACAACGAACCATTGGAAACTGTTTTGTCTACTGTGAACCAGTCACCTCCCAGAACTTTTGTAGAACAATGAACCATCAGAAACTGTTCTGTCTACTCCAGATCAGTCGCCTCAGTAAATTAAAAAAATGTTCGTACCAATATATAAAGATAGATGAAACATTTACACCCGTATCATAGATGTAATAATATGATTGACAAATATAGATGAACATTTGAAAAATATATACGAAAGAACAAAACTATTAATAAATAAAGCATTAAAATGTATAAAATTGCACAATATTTGTATCGACTGGTACTATGTAAAGTTAGAAAATAGTTATGTTTTATGTGACACTTAAGATGTTTTGGATAAAATTAATTTATGTGTTCCATGCAATAATAATGAATACAATAAACAGAATATGTATAAATGCTAATACTAAACATATTTTATTTTTATTTTTTCAGATGTTCGTGATTATTGGATTTTAATGGAATATTATTTTATTTAAACATGATGCTATAAACAATTATTGAACGACATATGTGTGACAACTTACATTTTTAAGGTAATTTTTTTTTGGTGAAATTCTTTTGTGTTTAAAATAAATCAAAACGATAAGAGATTGAATCACAAATCAAAATGGAAAAATCACTTAATGGAAAACAATTACAGTATGTTAAAACAGATCTATTAAGAATACATGAGATACTGTGAAAAGTATAATAGTTCTGTAGAATCCACGAACATTAAAATGTTTGGCATCTGGTAGAATTCTCCATCCTCGGCTTAAAAAACTTGAAAATAAACTAAAATAAAAAGGGGAAAGCAATAGTCCTGTAGAATTCACGAACCTTCTATTCTGAATAAATCCTTAGTTAAAAATATGAGAACTCACAATTGATTAAAAGCACATTTATGTGAAGTTTGTGGATATTTTTGTTAAAAAACATTAGTGATATGATAATTCACACTAGAGAAAAGTTGATATTCTTCTTCTCAAAATTCTAATTTAGTAAGACATGAGAATTCACACAATCTAACCAGTTATATGTGCTACAGGGTTTATGAAGAAAAACCTGAAGAAATACATAATATCCCTGATGAACCAAGTGCAAAAGAGATCCATAAATTATTATACTTATGGGAACAGCGAGGATACTAAATAGAGTTCTCGGTTGGGTTCAATAAATAGCAGGGCAATATTGGCAGCTGGTTTGGCTGCCCCATACCCAGCATTACAATCTTCAAAGAAAGAAAATGAAGACAAAAAGGGAAAAACCACATTTTTGTGAGGTGTGTGGATATTCTTGTTCTAGAAAACCATCTTTAGTGGAGCATATGCGAACACACACGGGGGAAAAGCCATATTCTTGTGAAGTGTGTGGATATTCCTCTTCTCAAAAATCAAATTTAGTGAGACATATGAGAACTCACACTAAAGAAAAGCCACATTCTTGTGAAGTGTGTGGATATTCTTGTTCTCAAAAACATAATTTAGTGACACATATGAGAACTCACACTGGGGAAAATGCACATTCTTGTGAAGTGTGTGGATATTCTTGTTTTGTAAAATCATCTTTAGTGAGGCATATGCGAAGACACACTGGGGAAAAACCGCATTCTTGTGAAGTGTGTGGATGTTCTTTTTCTGAAAAATTTCACTTAGTCGAACATATGAGAACTCACACTGGAGAAAAACCACATTCTTGCGAAGTTTGCGGATATTCTTGTTCTAAAAAATATGATTTAGTTCAACATATGAGAACTCACACTGGGGAAAAACCGCATTCTTGTGAAGTATGTGGGCATTCTTGTTCTCAAAAATCATCATTATTGACACATATGAGAACTCACACTGGGGAAAAACCGCATTCTTGTGAAGTGTGTGGATATTCTTGTTCTCAAAAATATAAGTTAATGAAACATATGAGAACTCACACTGGGGAAACCCCATATTTTTGTGAAATTTGTAGATATTCTTGTTCTCAAAAATCATCGTTAGTGCAACATATGAGAACTCACACTGGGGAAAAGCCATATTGTTGTGAAGTGTGTGGCTATTCTTTTTCTAAAAAATCCAATTTAATGAGGCATATAGGAACACACACTGGGAGGAAAATGAGGCATATAGGAACACACACTGGAGAAAACTAACTAATATTACTGGAGAACCAAGTGCAAAAGAGATTCAGACAATTGCACTTAAGGGAACAGCGAGGATACTAAAAAGAGCTCTCGGTTGGTTTCAATAAAAAAGCGAGGCAATGTTGGCAGCTTGTTTGGCTGCCCCATACCCAGCATTACAATCTTCAAAGGAAGAAAAATAAAAAAAATAAAAAACTCGTATTCTTGTGAAGTATGTCAATATTCTCTTTCTCAAAAGTCACTTTTAGTTAAACATATGAGAACACACACTGGGGAATAGCCACTTTCTTGTGAAGAGTGTGGATATTCTTTTTTCTCAGAAATAATCCTTAGTGGCACATGAGAATTCCCACTGGGAAATGTGTAGATATTCTTGCTCTAAAAAATCAGCTTTAGTGAAATATGAGAACTCACACTTGGGAGAGCGCATTAATGCCTACTAGAAATTATCCTCGAGTGTCTTAGGTCTCTCAGTACAGAGGTTTGTGGCGAGAACTTGAATGCCTACTAAACTATCCTCGGGTGTCTAAGGTCTCTCTGTAAAAGGGTTTGTCCAGAACAATGTTGCATGAGGATACTTTTCCCTAGAAATAAACATTCAAATTTCTATATATCTCATAGAGTTCAAGTGATTGTCCCAGATTGTATTTCTGAGAACTTCCAATGAAGTAAAATAAAAAAGGAAAAAGCCACATTCTTATGGAAGGTGTGGATCAAAAGTTAAATTTAGTAATACGTATGAGAATACACACTGGGACCATCTGTAAAAAAGTAAGCATCCAATATAGCAGCAAATCCTGGGAACATCTACTTGAAAGAACAGTTGGAAACAACTTATATGCCATACATTACGACTATATTATCCCTACAGCAACCTAGCTTGAATATCCTGGTGTGGAACCGTATATAGTTATATTGAATAAGTCAGAGTTTCAAACTTTGTTGAAGTGAGTGTCCCTAATGATAAGGTCTGAACAGAGCTGAAAGGGAGAAACATACTAAATATCAAGGTCTCATGTATGATATGAAAAGAAACTGGAATCTTAGAAAGATATCAATCATACCAGTTATTATAGGTGCCCCATGACTTATGAAGAAGAACCTGAAGTCCACCTTATATTCCTGGTGAACCAAGTGAAAAAGAGATCCAGACAATTGCACTGGTTTGGTTGCCACATACCCAGCGTTACAATCTTAAAAGGAAAAAAAAGCCGTATTCTTTGAAGTATGTGATTATTCTTTTTCTAAATATCACTGTTAACTAAACATGAGAATCACACTGGGGAATAGCCATATTCTTGTAAAGATTGTGGATATTCTTGTCATCAAAAATCAAATTTAGTGAGGCATATTAGAATTCATCGTTTGTTACACATATGGGTACTCACGCTGGGAAAACAAAAAATAATTAAAAAAGGAAACGCCACATTTATTCAGACGAGAACTTCAAATAAAACAATATTACTTAAAACAAACTTGAAGCGACTCATTATTGAGAAAACCATTCTTGATGAATCCTTTTAAAATAGAGCGAATACACCGAAGTGAATAATTGCTTAAACCGATATATATAACATTTGACTTGTTGTTTCATCAACTACTTTTGTATGCAAAATCCGATCCCGCATTTTGCTAATTCCTACCCTCTGATGAGAAGGAAAGTATTTCTCCGAAACTCCGCAGATTAAGGACTATCCACTTATTTAGTGTTTCCTTTTTAGATTAAATATTTTTTTAACTCATTTAAATATGTTTTTAACTCATTTAAAAGTATTTTTAACATGTTTTATTAACGGTTTGCTCGTATATATTGTTTCTGTTCCTGTTCTAAGAAATCAAGGTTATTTATGATGATTCATACTGAGAATTCAAAATTATGTGGCAAGTTACAGGCATAGTCAGACAATATATATATATATATATATATATATATATATATATATATATATATATATATATATATATATATTTCTTATATGAAAAAGTGAAGACTCATTATTCTATTATAGATGTTGTTTAATTAATCGGTTAAATAACAGTTTTTTACTTACTTAGTTGCATACACAATCTGTGGATAGTCATTGTCTGTAATGCAGTTTAAATAAATTTTAAATAACAGTTTTTTACTCACCTTGTTACATACACGATTTATGAACAGTTATTGTCTGTAGTGCATTTTAAATAACAGGAGGAAGTGTTTTCTCACCAACAAGCATGATCATCAATCAGGATTTAAGAAAGTGGCAGAGAATTCTATTCTTGGCTTGGACGAATGAGAATTCACACTAAATATTTTAATAGTATGGCAAGTTCTCGTCAGAGCTTCAATCTATGGTCCCTCTTGCCAAACTCATGAAAAACATTCGTCTTGCCAAAACCATACTCAAGATTTTCCTCCATTGTCATAACTTCGATCAGTAGAGATCATGAGTTTTACAGCGCCGTATCTCTGATCTTGCTCGTTGAACATTGTGTCACTTTCAGATATGATAGACGGCTGTCTTTACTCTTGAGATTTGTACACAACTGACCAACGAGTAGATGATTTACAACCCAAAAGAACTCTTCCTCCAAGGGAAATGGAATCTTGTCTTTTTCAGGGCGACAAATGTATCATTCCACACTGTATGTAGTGTCTTTTTGCCGTAACAGTTCATAATGATTAGTTACTCACATAATAACACATTGGATATAAACTCTCAATAAAATCTGTGTTTTTTTTTATATTTTAATTATTGTTTGATCTGCCGGGGACAACTATTCATTTATTTTTACATATTTTTTTCTTTATTTTTTCATGTACTTAACCTTTGTAGAGATAAGTGTTAAGTGATTTTTACTTTTTTTTTGATAAATTCTGGATCAGGTCATGAAAAGAGAACATTAAATGAATATAACGAAATAAAGTAACTATATTAATTTTAATTATTGTTTCATCTGCCAGAGACATATATTCATTGATTTTTACATATTTTTACTTCTTTATTTTTTCATGAACTCTGAATCAACTTAAAAAAGAAAACATTAAATGAATAAAGTCAACCAAATGAAGTTACCATATTAATTTTTAGATCAGAAATTGTTTAGGATTGTTAAAATTTATATTAACGTGAGAGTTGAAGTTTGTTTTTCAAAACTATATTCGATTCTGTAGAGTCGAAGAAAATGAAGGGAGGAATCGCCCACGTGTCTGCGCATCATGCCTTACCTTGGAACGCTCCTACGGTGTGCGTACGTGCATGGCCGAAACCCGGGAGAAATTTCAAAATGGCGCCGTCCTCATCTTGTAGATTGTGCGATCATCACTGGGCCCCACGTGACCGTTCTTTGGCTGCTGATTGACCGAGGACGAACGCCGGAAGGATAAAGGGAGTGTGTTTGGAACATGGGGGTGTCTTTTCTAGGATCGACGTCAGTGTGATCGTATCGGTGAACTGCTGCAGCTTTAAGAGTACCTTAGTGTGTGTGTGATTTTTTGGGACTTGCTCGTCTGCTGACGTTACAGGACTTTCTTTTCTGCTGATTCTACAGGACCTGCCCTTCTGCAGAACTTGGAACAAAACTTCAAGCCTCTTCTTTCTTTTCACACATAGTCGCCTAAAAAGGTAGAATCCGACTTACTTGTGAAACGGCTTTAGATTCTTTTTATCAAACATTTTCTACAACCATTAAGATATGTAACGTTTAAATAATTGAACCAATGTTGCACACACTTTTGAAATTCAATTTCTTATTTCTATTTGATAAAATATTAAAGAATTTGAATTTCGATAAATACGTTACATTTATATAAGTTTCTGATCTCATCGATATTTGTAATGCTCCATATTTACAGGTGACAGCCTCATTCAATGTTTGTAATGTTTTTGTTTCTTAAGCTTTTAGTTCGAAAACCGACAAAACTGTTCACTGTGTAATTCTAGATCTTCATTGTTTTCTTAACTTTCCAATTAATTTGCCAGTTATTTTCATTTGAATAAGCTTAATAAAATTATTCAATTATTTTATAATGTTGTTTTACGTGATTTGAATTTTGTTTATCACTTAATCTTAATAATTTCTATCAGATTTTACTCATTGTAATGTTAGGCGATTTGCTTGTTCTTGTTTTAATAAATACCATAATAAATATTTAAAAGCTGTGGAGGTATTTATTTACTCCACTAGTTTTAAATATCCCAGTACCACAAACAATACTTACAGTTTTCAATTTATATAAGAGTTTCAAGGCGTCGGTGAATTATATGAAAGATGGGTGAACTCCAAGAAAAACATGACAAATAAATTCAAGAAAACACAATAAAGCACAGACCGATGAACAATGCGGTAAATGTGGGAGCTGCCCTAAAAATGGAAACACACTTGGTAGAGGCTCGTGTTAATCCTGTAAAAAGCAACCCTGACTCAGACTAACAGGTCTATTAATAACATAGACTTTATACTGAAAACCCGATAGAACTAATGTCCAGGACTAGATAAATGATGATTTTGAGAATATGTCCGTAAAAAGGTTAAAAAAAAAAGTCCTGACACAGAGTAACAGGTCTATTAAAACAGACTTTATACTGACCTAGCACTCTTATAATACCCGATAGAACTAACATTCAGGACTAGATAAATGATGACTTTGGGAATATGTCCGTTTATTCAGTTAAAAAGAAAACTCAGAGGCATTCATCACATTTAATACTACAATCAGAAAAACGATATGAAAATTAAGGTTGACACATGCCAAAAGAAATGAAATTTTGCACATTTCAGCAAATGTTCTCGAAATGTGTAGATCAAAATGGTCAACCACATCTCAGTTCGTTGCGTAAAGAAACTGCAGTTCTTATGGTTTACATCGGATCGATTACAATGGGATACTACTGAATGAAAGGCATTTTGCTTGCGCACATTTCAGCATGATGCAAAAAGACACTGCAGTGCTTCTGGCTTACATCGGATGCGTTACACAACAACAGAGATTCGTACTTATTCAATGCGTCTATTAAGTTCGATGTAGTGACCTAACTGAGACTGTTTACGCATAACAGGATTTCTTTTCCTCTAAAGTTTGAAACATGCATTCTCCATCCAGATCACTTAGTGTGTCTCATCCAATCATGCAGTATGTGAATTAGTTGTTATTTTAATATACCAATCAACTGCACGAAAATCTGCTAGATCAATTTGATCAGATTGGTATTCGATAGTTTATGTGTCAGGAAATGCTTTATCCACATGAAGGTCGGAAGATCATTTTCATGGTTGTTTAATCTATGAAGCGTGGCAACCGAAGGAAAAGGCACCAGCGCCCACATAGCCTTTCTGCTAGAAGGGCACAGTGAACAGACAGTGCCGGTTCTCGAATTAAAACTTAAGCCCCTCAACCAACACTCAACTGATGAATCATGGAAAAAACAGGAGAAAGGGCTCAGACACCATGAAATGAAAAAAAGAAGTGAAGGGCCTCGACGCTGGTGACAATGTTCGAGTCCCGCTATCCAACCCCAGCACGAGAGCGTGGGGGAAAGCAACATTCCTAAACGATTGATCGACAGTCCTATGAAATATATGCAAGATAGGACAATTACACCAACGAAACAAAAAGTCTGAGTCAAAAGGACACCATCAACCAACACACGCAGGTGATGCTCACCCAAAGTCCCAAATACAGCCACAAAACTATGCCACAAAGAGAAAGGATTGGCATGTAAGATGGGTTAACTGAAGAACGTATTCATGAATAAACAACAGGACGCATCATTTGAAAACCTGCATGCTACAATAAATTAGCAATGGTGGACCTTCCTCTACTTTGCCATTCAAAACCCCGCCTGTACTCCTTTCACGTAAATAAACACAAAATGAACAAACGCCGTCCCTGAACGAAACTCTTACCATTGCTCTTATTTGTCCTGACTTTTCCTTTAAAATTATTTTTAAAAAGAGATTGTTAACGTCAGATAGTTACTCAATAAACTTGCAATTGTATTGACAGAAATCGTCTAATAACGTGTAATCAGTATTCGTTTAAATTTTAACCCCTGAATGTGTTTTTTCTTATACACGTGAGCGTAACATTTAGCATGTATTTTTTCAAATGTTTTAAAATATAATGAATAAAATATACGTAATCTGTTTTTAATAAATAAATACACTTTCTTGTATAAATGTGTATATTAATTTTTGTAAATGTATGGCATGTATTTTTTGAAAATGTTTTTTATATTTAATGAATAAGATTTTGCATAAACGGTTTTTTGTATAAATGTTTATTCACTTTGTATTTTTTGCAAATGCCTTTATATATTTTATGAATAAGAATATATGCAAATTCTTTTTTATTTACTTTTGTATATACTTTTTATATATTATGAACAAGACTACGCCGTGCTCTACAGAAGAGTAGTGTCCAAAACGTGCTCTAGAAATGCTCACCCATTTTTATATCCTACTTCATATAAAAGAGAAACAATTTTTTTTCTTCAATTTTCACCCCAAACAAGGCACAGTGCCACTTTGAAGTAGGAGACTACTATCCGGGACATAGTTTGAAGGGGCAATATGAAGGGAGATAAGCAGTCAAATGCTTGTTCACATTGCGCTTGAACTTCTGCATATCAGTACAGTTGGAAAGCAGAATCCCGGAAGGGAGTTTCAAAGACTTGCAGTTCTGCAAAAAAAAAAAAATATTGGAGTAAAAGGCTTTCTTACACCTAGGGATCTCTACTGTAAAGGGGTGGGACTTAGTTGCTAGTCAGGTTTGTTGGTGGTAGTTACTGTTAGAGAATGGATAGAGAGAGAGAGAGTTAGAGAGGTGAATTATAGTGTAGACACGTTGACCGGAAGTAAAAGATCAGCTGATTGATTGCGTGAGTCATGTGATCAGATTAGCTGAATCGTTGAGATTTGATTTGGACTCAGAAGACAACGGACGGTTTCCCGTTATCTCCTCTTCACTGTGGGGGACGAACGCTGACGTGTGTAGAAGAAGAACCCGCACAGGCCGATTTCACTCTCCACCTTCTGCAGGACATCTGGGAAAGTGAAATCAACTATAGAACTAATTCCTTGTCTTGGAGTGATTGAATCTTCATCCAAAAACAGGTATCGTCTCCCTCCAGGACGAGAAATTCCAGATAGTCCAACATCGAAGAAGCAGAGGTAGGTTCTGAAAATACATGTCACTCACACACGATTCCCTTTATGATAAAACATAAATATATAATATAACACGTCATCTCTTCTAATCCATTATTAGAGATGACGCAACAAGCACTCAACCCTTTATTATAGAGACAACGTAACAAACACTCATTTGGTGTCCATTGACCAGTTGGCATACACGATGCGATACCGAACCTGGGGTGAAAACAACAAACGCTCATTTGGTGTCGTGAGTGTTTAAAAAAAAAGAAAAATCTCGAACCTGGTGGTTACCATAATATATATATATATATATATATATATATATATATATATATATATATATATATATATATATATATATAGACACGACGAAAAGAAAGAAGAAAAAATATTGTATACTACACATAAAAAGGAAAAGATAAAGAAAATTAAAGAAAAAAAAACAACAACGTAGGGTCCTTTCATTGACCAACGATGAAAAAAAAGACATATTAAAATTATGTATAGTTAGATATTATATGCTAAATTAAGAGAAATAAGAAAAAAAAACAGATAGCTAAATCGACTTACTGATAAAAACAAAAAGAAGGAAAAAAAAGAAGAAATAGAACATATAAACTTTAGTTACAAAGGTGAATGAGATGACTGTCACCGTTGCGAGAAACACATCAATCAAATATTTGTTATGAATTTATAGGTTAAACAATTATAAAGTTAGAATGTTGCAAAATTGTAAAAGCTTTGCGTACTTTTAGGGAAAGGACAATGTGTATTTTTTGTTTGTTTGTTAAGAAACAATGGATACTTTCTGCTAATGTGGAATTGTTGTTTTTTCACTAATCGTACGGTTTTTTTCGTGAGAATTTTTTTCTGATGTGGAAAAATGTTATTGTATGTAAACTGTTTTATGAAATGTTAAAATGTATGGGTTTTTTTAGATTAAAAAAACACAAGTGTTGTATTAGGGTGATGGGATTCTGTGAATTCGAGTAGGATCAACATGGAAAAATCCATGGATGGAATCCCGATATGTTTCGCTATATGCCTTGAAAGGCAGTCGCGGTTACCGACCTGGAAAAACATTTTTTTTTATCAATATAGCAAAGCGAAATATATTTCTGTCAAACATAAGGGACCAAATTGAGTTCCCCTGACGTGGCATAAGTGGCAGCAGAGAAAATGGCAGAAAAGGCCATAATAGAAATCTCTCGGATGAGTAAAAGGTGATAATTTTTTTCAGAAAATCCCAAGTGTTGGGTGACATGGACAAATTTAGTTTCCATCGATTGTTATTTTAGTGTTGAATTTTTGTTTTTGAAGGATTGTCTGAAAATTTTAAGTGAGTCGTTTTTTTTCTGTTTGGAAACGACTATGTATTTTAATTGTAAATGTCTATGTAGTTTTTGTAAACGACTGTGATTTTTTTAAATTTATTTTGGAGATTCTGTGAGGTGGTAAAAGGTTATGTAACCTGACCTCAAAATGTGCGGACGTGGACAATTTTGGGTTTTCACGAATCTATGTTTTTGTTATTTGTAACTTTTTATTGGTGAGATGAGACTTTGTGAATGATTGTAAGAATTTTTTTTTAATTTATATTTTCATGCGATTGATGTTTTCTCACAGCATAATTGTGCAGGTTTTTCTTGTTCTTGGACATGTATTTTTTTTTCGCAGAAGAAGGAGGAGTGAATTTTGCCTTGTGGGATTTTTTTCAGATAATGATTTATAAGTAAGAACATGTTGTTAATCAATTAATAATGATAGTAATAAAATAGGGGAAAAGGAGAAAGAAATAACCAGTGTAGGAGAAAAAAAGATACACTACTTGGTTGAATAAGGGGTCAACTAGTTCTTAAGTTTGGAAGAGTCAAAGGTTCAGTTGATATTTATTCTAATTTTCGAAATGGTTGTAGAATTATTGTTTTTGTCGTTTTTTCATGTGATTTTTCTCCGGATGCGTAATTCGGTGGGAGACATGGGAAAATGCTCTCGTAATATTATAAGAAAAATATTTTATCTCGTATGAGTCATGTGCTTGTGGAAACGCGTTATAGCGTGTCGAGAGATCGTGATCTCTGCATGATCCTAAGATGCGAGGTGGAAGCCATGGGGCCACAGAGAGTTGTTGACCTTCGAGGACGCAAGGATTCGCGCCACATGGTATTATTTGTAGATTTAATTTTATTTATTTGAATTATGATTTATTGAATAATGGTATGACAGTTCCTTTGCCAGTGGGGTGAGTTTAGGATTCCCTTAGAAAAAGTGGGTAGTAAAAAAAATGTATGTCTACGTCATACATTTGTTTAAATAATGCTGGAAGGAATGTTAAGGAATAGAGAGAGAAAGAGAGAGAGAGTTAGAGAGCGAGTGAGAGAGAGAAAGAGGGGGAGAGTGGAATTATAGTGTAGACACGTTGACTGGAAGTAAAAGATCAGCTGATTTGATTGCGTGTGAGTCATGTGATCAGGTTAGCTGAATCGTTGAGATTTGATTTGGACTCAGAAGACAACGGACGGTTTCCCGTTGTCTCCTCCTCTTCGCTGGGGGGACGAACGCTGACGTGTGTAGAAGAAGATCCTACACAGGCCGATTTAACTCTCCACATTCTGCAAGACATCTGGGAAAGTGAAATAAACTATAGAACTAATTCCTTGTCTTGGAGTGATTGAATCTTCATCCAAAAACAGGTATCAAGTCTCCCTCCAGAACGAGAACTTCCAGATGGTCCAACATTGAAGAAGCAGAGGTAGGTTCTGAAAATACATGTCACTCACCCACGATTCCCTTTATGATACAACATAAATATATGACGCAACAAACACTCAACACTTTATTATAGAGAAACAACGTAACACAAAGACGTTTTCTGTTTTAAAAAATAGAAAAGATGATTTATTTAGTTGAACTATTTGTTTTCTTTGTGTTTTTGTATTAAAGTTACGAAATATTCAATGGTTTGCTTTTGTTTTTTACTTATTATAATTAAAATAATGCTGTGTATAAATGATGGATTTGTTTTTGTAGTTCGTTCATTTTTACATGTAATTGATTCGTAGATTCTTTATATATAGAAAGTCAATTAAATAGAAATATCATTTTTATTGAAGGAAGGACAGCTGTACGAGCCTTTTTCAAGTCTCACACAAAACACACATTCATATTTCATATACATACGCGCACACAAACATACGCACCTCACGCCCACTTCCTACTATGTATGGGGCACGAGCTAATGACTGTATGTATACATTCTCCCTCTTTCTCTCTCCATCTACTACTGGCCACTAAGAACACCTTCGCGTAGCTGACTACTAACTGATGACATCTCTAATATCCTCTTCCTTGCCTACACGCTGGATTCTCATTTCCACTACAACACTCACTTCAATTCCCACGCGCGAACAAACAATAGTGACCCAAACTTTAGATGAAAACACATTTCCTTTTCTTGCTACAACACCAGTCCTGCAACGGACATTGGTTACATACGCGCGGACATGTTATAACTAAAATGTTCATTTCTTTCAACAGCAAATAAACGACGTTTATCTTATCCATTACTTGAGTCTTTGTTGCCTTCAAATCCCATTCGTTTCATTATTCTTTTGTAACGGGATGGGGGTATTTATATATCCTAGTCCCCTACAAAGCAACGCATGAGATGCAGTTACACGAGTCATGATATGAGTTCGATTTTTTTATTCTCAAAAAACCGCCTAAACGGAAGTGGGTTTATATTTAAAACTCTGTTCGTTAGAGAGTTCGCTAAGGGGAGATAACTGTTCATGCTATCACACCCCCTTCTTTAAATAATTCGATAAAAAGATGGAAAAGGGAAAATCGGTATAAACCGATGAGCCAAAATCAAAGATAAATAAGAAAAGTCAATCAGTAATTGTTTCATCTCTAAATCTTTTTGGGGGTCTGATAATACGCCCAGATCTGGTGGTTGTATTTTACTGCGGGAACCTGGGTGAAGACGTGTAATGTTCAAAGACCCATTCTTTTGCGAATTGATTGAAATAATAGAGCTGAAGTGTGGACAATTGTCACTTATCAATCTCTGAAATTCCTTGTTCTCCAAATATCTGCTTTGTATGTTTGATGACGTCATGACTAGAGAACTCCTTTAGATATCCTACAAATGGGAACTTGGAATAACAGTCTACAATGAGCATAAAGTTGAGACCGTCAATTTGAAATAAGTCAATGGGCATTATCTGCTATGGCCTCACCGGAATCAGGCGCTCAGCACTCTGCGTTTTTGGTGCTGCTGACAAATGGTACATTGTTGTACCATGTTGTCTTTGTTAATCTTGTGCCCCCAAAAAAAACACAACTTTTTGCTCGGAGTTTACATTTATCCATCCCCTGGTGTCCGTAATGTATTTTCTGTAATACTTCTTGTTGCATTGATTTATGTATTATTATTCGGTTTGATTTTAATAATATGCCTTTTTCGATATGGCCAATAAGGTCTTATATTTTTGTCAACTTCTCTGAGTGTGTCGGGCGATTCTCTAAAAATAATCTCCCTCAATTCCCATGGTGTGAATCCTCATTTGTTGCTTGATTTAACTGGTCCAGTTTTCGGGTTGAAAATTGTACAAAATCTACCCTCATGTCCAAGTCAATAGCTTCTTTAGCTTTTTCGTTTGGTAACCTTGAGAATCCATCCACCAGTGCCATGTCTTTCCCAGGGCGATATACGATTTTCATGTAATATCCCTGCAAACGGAACAGCATGCGTTGAGAGTTGAGCTGCAACCAATTTTTTTAAGTTGATCATTTCCAGAGGCTTATGATCACTTTGCACCTGGAACGCACTTCCATAGATATAAGTCCGGAATCGTCCACGGCCAAAACCAACTGTAGTGAGCTCTCGATTTATGTTGGGATATCGTTGCTCAGTTTCTGTTAAATATTTGGATGCAAATGCTATGGGCTTACGTTCTTGAAGAAGAGCAGCACCAAGCCCTCTACTCGATGCATCGAACCGGATAACCGTTTGCTTTGAAGGGTCAAAGTATGACAGAAGCATATCTTTGCAAATGAGATTCTTTACTCAAAGTATGATTGATCTCTGGGGATTTTCTGTCCACTGTTACTCCACTTTCTTTTTAGAAAATCTCTTAAATGTGGTGTGAGATCTGACAGGTGTGGCGTGAAAGGTGCCATATATATGATGATTCCCAGCACCCTCTGCAGGTAAGTGGTGTTCAATGGACTAAATAACCATTTTATTTATTTTACTTTGCTGGGATCAGGGTGCACATCATTCTGGTCGTAGATTGCACTAAAAATTAATTTGTTTCTCATTGATGGCACACCTTCTACGGTTGAAACAAAGTCCTTCCTTCTATTCAATTCTTATTAAGGTTTTTTGTCATGGTCTGCTTGGGTTTCTCAAAAGTCAATGAAATCATCGATCATCCCTAGAGTTCCAGGACACTTTTCCAGGATCATGTTCATCTTCTGAATAAACCATCCTGAGACATCACCAAACCAAAAGGCGTTGGAAACAAAATCTTTCAAAAGGGGTTTGAAGTAGTCAACAGTTGTGAGGCTGCATTATTTTTGTCTTTCCATGTTGTGCGTGTCGGCAAATACCTGCCTTTTCATTTTTGTTCTTGCAGACTTTGGACCAATGATTTTTTCGTCCAAAAGCTGAACATATGGTACCCCATGCCGGAGATTTTCCGCTTGGGTGGGAGCCCCTGCATAGTTTACAATGCTGGCATCGCGCTGCATCTATTTTGTGCTTTTTCCGTTCGTCTTGTTCAGCAATCTGTCTCATATTGTCTATGGAAGCTTCATGTGTCCTGCCACAGTTTATAGCTTCCTGCAGTGTTAGATATTCACCCTTCGCTAGAAATTGGTTTTCAAGTTCTGCGTGTTTCGTTCCATGTATAACTTGCTCGATGAGTCCTTCCTCTGTTTCTGGAGATCCCGGAATTTTCACTTTAATGACTGCAATTTGCATCGAGCTAGAAAGTCATCGAAACTCTCTGACTCCCATTGTTTATACTGACGCAGATAAAAACGAAAATTTAATTGTGGCTGCAGTTTTTCTTCGAATTTTTGCCAAATTATTCCTAGATTTCTGTCGACCTCGTTTTCGAATGACCAAGTTTTGTATTTTTAAAGGCCTTCCTTTCCCGACAGTAATAAAATGTGGTCAACCTGTTTTTCCAACGGGATATTTTGGACCGAAAAATAAAGGTTACAACGCTGTTAAAATAATCTAAATGTTTAAGTTAGGTCCACGGATGTCCAATACATAGACGGTCCGTTTGTAGCCACTGCTTTACTGTTTTTATCCCGACGATAATTTTTTTCTTTTTTTTTTTGCGGGCTATGCACTCTAAGACTCTTCAGGCTTATGCGCACAAGCCTGAAGGGTCCTAGAGTGGAGGAAACGCGGAATATTCAGGATAGCTTAATCGCCATATATATTTTATAACTTACTGTATATATATATATATATATATATATATATATATTAATATATATATATATTAATATATATATATATTAATATATATATATATTAATATATATATATATATATATTAATATATATATATATTAATATATATATATATATTAATATATATATATATTAATATATATATATATATTAATATATATATATATTAATATATATATATTAATATATATATATATTAATATATATATATATTAATATATATATATTAATATATATATATATATTAATATATATATTAATATATATATATATATTAATATATATATATATATATATTAATATATATATATATTAATATATATATATATTAATATATATATATATATATATATATTAATTTACTTTTTTTGTTTTTATCCTCTCACAAAAGTTTTACATTTGAAAGACGAAAATAATTTTTACTCACAGTTCATATTTTTATTTTCTTTTCTTTTCACCATGTGGTTCTCTCGCGTGCCGTTTCATTTCATTTGTTTCGTGTTTCTTTTTTAGGTTGCTCGTATGTTTGTAACATATTCATCTGTTCAGTAGGATATCGCAAATATAACCATTACTGCCACCATGAGATAAGATCATTTTTATGGAAGGACAACAACGCATGAGATACAGTTAAAGGAGTCATATGATTTCCATTTTTTATTCTTCTGTAAAACATGTCTAAACAGAAGTGGTTCTATATTTAAAACTCTGTTCCATAGAGAGTTCGCTAAGGGGGGGTAACTGTTCATACTATCACAGACTCCAAAGAATTGTTATTATTAGTTTATATAAACACTGGATTCACATAAAAATTACAAAACGTTTGAAATAGTTACTATTACAAATGTACAAATATCGATTAAACCCACCAGAATCTTTAATATATGTGTGATATTTGTCGAGAGAAATATCAAATCAGATAATATTTCAATGCTTTTACAATGAATAAATTTATGACAAGAATGTGTAATTTTCAAAATACGTGCAATATATCTATTCATGGTTTAATTACGTAAATGAAGTCCTTTTTTAATATTTGTAAAAATAATTGCTTTAAACAGTATTTTTTGCGACACGGTGGTCACCACTTATCAAGGCCCAGAAGCCACTCAGGGATAAGTGTTATTGAAAGTACAGTACGTTAGTGTGAATATTTAATGAAGTGTTTACTTAAGAGGGCGGTTCATAAGGAATTTGTTTACGTTGGACTTGAAGACATCCAGGTTGTAGTCAGGTGGGAAGCAGCCAGACGGAACAGAATTCCACAGGCGTGCAGTTCTAAGAAAGAAACTTTGTTCATGGAATCTATGTTTTGATTTAGGCACAGATAAAGAGTGGGGAAATTTGTTGACAGTGGATTCAGCTAGACGGGTGTTTTTCGTAAGAGATTGGCGTTGAGTTGAGTTCAGACGAGCACCTGCCAGGGAAATAACGATAAAACAAAGATGGGCTCGCAACGTCTCTTCTGTGAGAGAGAGGTTGCAGGGAAGAGAAAAGGGCATCCCCCACTAAGCCACGAAGTCTATTTTGTACTCTGTCAAGGCAGGATAAGCTGTTTTTTTAAAATGTTTTTATTATTAAGATTATCAGTATTGAAGTATTTTTATTGTTACATTACTGATGTCAATATTAAATGAGGTTCATACGGTGACGCTGACGTGTGTAGAAATGAGACATTTGGAAAGTGAAATAAAAACTACAAAACCAATTGATCGTGTTGGAGTGGATGAATATTCGTCTATAACTAGTACCAGTGTCCCTTCCAAGACGAGAGATGTTCCAGATGGACCAACATCCAGGACGCAGAAGGTATGTCTGAAAAATACATGTATCACACACACAACGGCATATGAACATATCATTTAATAGACTCGACCACTAGACGATCACACACGACATTAAGGCTGATTAGACGATCACACACGATTCCCTTTATGATACAACAAATATATAATATACGTCATCTCTTTATGATACAACAAATATATAATATACGTCATCTCTTTATGATACAACAAATATAAAATATACGTCATCTCTTTATGATACAACAAATATATAATATACGTCATCTCTTTATGATACAACAAATATAAAATATACGTCATCTCTTTATGATACAACAAATATATAATATACGTCATCTCTTTATGATACAACAAATATAAAATATACGTCATCTCTTTATGATACAACAAATATATAATATACGTCATCTCTTTATGATACAACAAATATATAATATACGTCATCTCTTTATGATACAACAAATATATAATATACGTCATCTCTTCTAATCCCTTATTAGAGATAACAACGCAACACTGATTCCAATATTAAATGATGTTCATACGGTTTATTTATTCAAAGTTCATGAAAAAATAAAGAAGTAAAGACAAGTAAATATCAATAAATTGATGAACACTTGTTTCTAACAAGTTTGTGTCCTGCAGATAAAATGATAACTAAAAATATAAACAAGGTTGTGTCCTGCAGATAAAATAATAACTAAAAATATAATAAAGGTTGTGTCCTGAAGATAAAATAATAACTAAAAATATAAACAAGACAAAAGGTTTCATTAACAAATATTTATTAGTTGAAGACAAAAACACACTACATATAATATAGTTTATCTAAAATAGTTTTGATACAGTCGCAAAGATTCTGCATAATTTCAAATATTTTTTCATTAGTTGAAAATGCAAAAACACACTACATATAATATAGTTTATCTAAAATAGTTTTGATACACTTGCAAAGATTCTGTATGATTTCAAATATTTTTTCATTAGTTGAAAAGGCAAAAACACACTACAAATAATATAGTGTATCTAAAATAGTTTTGATACAGTCGGTAAGATTCTGCATAATTTCAAATATTTTTTTCATAAGGACAATTACCCTACCACAACAAGTATATTTCTCCACAAGTGATATTTCCAATGTGAGAATTTCATTAAGGCACTTTATATATTTTAAATGATATTTGATTGGTTATCTATGCAGGAATTTGTGAATCAAGAATCGCTCCAACAATATATTTAACATTAGGCTATATTCTAGGACGATGGGTTTTTTCGGTCTTTGGAAGGAGATTTGTGATGCCGGTAGTTAACCATTCTAGTGTCTCCTCTTCTTTCTTTTTGAAGTTAGTAGATAATGTGAATATAGCGATATTACTTGCTTTAAGCAGATATTTGGTAATTTATCAATGCCAGGGGATGGGAATTGCAGAAATTTATTTTTTCCAAAGTAAAAATAATTTCTGGCCATTTTTCTGGTTGATTTCTTTCACATTTTCGATCCACTGTGCTTCTTGATGTTGTTTTGGGTTTCCATAGGGTGTATGTCTCCAAAATCATTCTTCGTCTTCTTTGTTTTGTGATGTTTGAACTCTGGTAAATTGTGGTTCTCGTTAGATTTCGGTGCACAAATCCAGGGTTTTTATCGAACTGGCCATTCATTTGTTTAGTTTTAATTTTATTGTCTTTACTCCTGATCTATTCAGCTAATCCATTAAAGTTTCATATTCTGCTTTCTTTTCTTGACGCTGATGATATTTGATGTTATACTTTCTCTTCATTCTATTTATTGTTCCTAGGAGATGTGGGGATCTCGTTTGGTTCACAGTATAGGAAATTATTTTGGGAAGCTTCCTTTCTGAAAGTATCTATTTTTCTTCCTCCTCATTTCCTCTTTTGCTCGTTCAGTTTGCATATAACCTGCAGCACCGAAGTTAGCATGGTTTATCTCAGTTATGGTTGAATTTGAGTCGTTCTTCAATCTCCATTGTTTTGGTCAGTTCGATTTTATTTGCAAGCTCTTCTATTTCTTGTTCAGTTTATTGGTTAATAATTAGCTTTTGATTCAAAGATCATGGAGGTGATGTCCTCTATTAAGTCTTGGTTGGGTTCGTCATCTGTTAAGTAGACTAGGTTTGGTGTCATCCGTGGCATCTTCTGTTAAGTAGACTAGGTTCGATGTCATCCATGGCATCTTCTGTATCAGATGTGCTATCTTCACTCTCATCAGAGTTTGATGATGAAGAGTCAGGTGGTTCAGTAAAGATCTGAATGTTTGGAATTACATCTGTTGTAGGTCCCATTATGGATATTTCATGGGTAGCCACCATTTGGTTCTTGGCTACTACGCTTGGTGTGAGTAGTGGCAATGAACAGAAATTGTTTTTTTTTATCATGTTGTACATGTTTTCCTGTATATTTTTCAGTTTTTGAGATGTTCTGTGGTCTGATGCATTAGCCAGATTGCTGGTGGTGGAAATATATCCTCCTTCAGCATTGGGAGAAGTTGCACAATAGCTTTCCTAACGCACGCTGGTGCGTAAACGTGTTTTGGTGACCTTTTCATACTGAGTGATGTCCCGGCAGTATTTTTCCTTATCCGGCTTCATATTCATGATTTTCATGAAAGTCTTCGCTGGATTCGTATCGTGATACGTCCTCATACTGATAGCTCAGAGCGAGAACACCAAGAAGGTAATCAGAAGGTACTCCTGTGAGTATTTATATGGTTAATTTAACTAGATTTTATAGGCATATTGAGGAGACCTTATTTGGCAGAGTTTAATACTTCACTAAGTTTTAAGAAATCAAGGGGCTTAATCAAGATTTTATAGACTAAAATATCCACACAATATGGATTTTTCCTTGAGTGTGAGTTCTTATATGAATAACTAAATATAACTTTTCAGAAAAAGAATATCCATACACTTGAACATCTCTTGCACTTAGTTCACCGGATATATTCGCCAGATAGTTTTTGAAATTCTTTTCCATTAGTCCACTTGCTCCTATAATAACTAGTAAAATGAAAAGGTAAAAACACACTACATATAATATAGTTTATCTAAAATAGCTTTGATAC
Organism: Euprymna scolopes; assembly: GCF_053919585.1. Lineage (NCBI taxonomy): Eukaryota > Metazoa > Mollusca > Cephalopoda > Sepiida > Sepiolidae > Euprymna > Euprymna scolopes. The sequence goes on along the minus strand of NC_136527.1, from coordinate 161,261,849 downwards.
ACTTGCAAAGATTCTGCATGATTTCAAATATTTTTTCATTAGTTTAAAAGGCAAAAACACACTACAAATAATATAGTTTTTCTAAAATAGTTTTGATACAGTTGCAAAGATTCTGCATAATTTCAAATATTTTTTCATAAAGACAATTACCCTACCACAAGTATATTTCTCCACAAGTGATATTTCCAATGTGAGAATTTCATTAAGGCACTTTATATAGTTTAAGTGATATATCCAATGTGAGAATTTGATTAAGGCGATTTATATATTTTAAGTGATATTTGATTGGTTATCTATGCAAGAATTTGTGAATAAGAACCGCTCCAACAATATATTTAACATTAGGACGATGGGTTTCTTCGGTCTTGGGAAGGAGATTTGTGATGCCGGTAGTTAACCATTCTAGTGTCTCCTCTTCTTTTTTTTGAAGTTAGTAGATAATGTGGATATAGCGATATTACTTGCTTTAAGCAGATATTTGGTAATTTATCAATACCAGGGGATGGGAAATTGCAGAAATTTAATTTTTCTAAAGTAAAAATAATTTCTGACAATTTTCTGGTTGATTTCTTTCACATTTTCAATCGACTGTTTTTTATGTTGCTTTGGGTCTCCATAGAGTGTATGTCTCCAGAATCATTATTCGTCTTCTTTGCTTGGTGCTGTTTGAACTGTGCTAGACTGTGATTCTCGTTAGATTTCGGTACACTAATCAGGGGTTTTGATCAAACTGACCATTGATTTGTTTAGCTTTAATTTTATTGTCTTTACCCCTGGTCTGTTCAGCTAATCCATTAATTAAAGTTTCATATCCTGCTTTCTTTTCTAAAAGCTGATGATCTTCAATGTGATATTTTCTCTTTATTCTATTTATTGTTTTAGGAAATGTGGGGATCTCGTTTGGTTCACAGTATAGGAAATTATTTGGGAGCTTCTTTTCTGAAAATATCTATTTTTCTTTGAAGCTTGATCTTCGACTTTGGTGTTACAGTTTTGACTCTCTTTCTCCTCATTTCCTCTTTCGGTCTTTAAATTTCTTCCCAGTTTTGATCTTGATTAATTTGAGTCACTCTTCAATCTCCATTTTTTTGGTCAGTTCAATTTTATTTGCAAGCTCTTCTATTTCTTGTTCAGTTGATTGGTTAATAATTAGCTTTTGATTCTATTAAGTCTTGGTTGGGTTCGTCTTCTGTTAAGTAGACTAGGTTTGGTGTCATCCGTGGCATCTTCTGATGCATTAGCCAGATTGCTGCTGGTGGTAATATATCATATTTATGATTTTCATGGAAGTTTTGTTCGGGTTCATATCTTGTGATATGTCCTCATACTGATAGTCAAACTGAGAACACCAAGAAGCTAATCAGAAGATACTCCTGCGAGTACTTATATGGTTAATTTAACTAGATTTCATAGCCATATTGAGGATATCCTATTTGACAGCATTTAATACTTTAGTAAGTTTTAAGGAATCAAGGGGCTAACTCCTGGAAATAAACTTGATTCTGTTATGATTTAAATTTATATCCGAGGGCTCTTTTGTGTGAGTTCTTATTTGGCTAATTAAACTAGATTAAAAATAGACTACAATATTTTCTTGAGTGTGATTACTCATATGAATAACTAAATACGACTTTGCAGAAAAAGAATATCCACTTGCACATCTCTTGCAATTGGTTCACCGGATATATTCGCCAGATAGTTTTTGCAATTCTTTTCCATTAGTCAACTTGCTCCTATAATAACTAGTATGATGGATATCTTATTAAGATTTTAGTTTCTTTGCATGTCGTATATAAGTTCTTGATATTTTGTTTTGCTCCCTCTAAATTCAGATCCATTAGGGACGCTTACTTCGACTAGGGTTGCCACTTTCCTCTCTTGTCCCATATCACTATGTCACGATTAATAACCCCATTTCTAGGTATGTAACTGTAGGTGTTTAATAGTCATAGCAGATGGTGTGTGACTTATTTCCAACTGTTCTTTCTGGTAAACATATTACAAAGACTTACTACATTATATATTCAAGTTTTTACAGATTTTCCAGTGGACATATTTACACACACCATTGTATTGCATTGTATAATAGCCCCCCCCCTAACAGGACTTTACAACTGTGTGGCAGCGTGAGTTCTCATATGACTCATTAAAATAGATTGTTGACGAAAAGAACATCCACAGACTCCACACGAATAAGGCTTTTCTCCAGTGTGCGTTCTAATATGTGTAGCTAAATTCGATTTTTCAGAAAAAGATTGTCCACACATTTTACAAGAATGTGGCTTTTCCCCAGAGTGAGTTCTCATATGTCTTACTAATTTTGATTTTTCAGAAGAAGAATATTCACACAATTTACAAGAATGTGGCTTTTCCCCAGTGTGAATTCTCATATGTCTCACTAACATGGATTTTCCAGAGCAAGAATATCCACACACTTTACAGGAATGTGGCTTTTCCCCAGTGTGAGTTCTCACATGTGTCACTAACTTTGATTTTTTAGAACAAGAATATCCACACACGTCACAAGAATGTGGTTTTTCCTCAGTGTGAGTTCTCATATGCATTTTTAATGAAGATTTTACAGAAAAAGAAGATCCACATACTTCACAAGAATGTGGCTTTTCCCCAGTGTGAGTTCTCATATGTATGATTAAATTCCATTTGATAGAAGAAGAATATCCACACACTTCACAAAAGTGTGGCTTTCCCCACGCGTGACTTCTCATATGTCTCACTAAACTCGATTTTGTAGAAGAAGAATAGCCACATACTTTACAAGAATGTAGCTTTCCATCAGGGTGAGTTTTCATATGTCTCACTAAATTCGATTTTCTTGAAAAAGAATAGCCACACACTTCACAAAAATGTGGCTTTCCCTCAGCGTGAGTTCTCATATGTTTCATTAAATTCGATTTTTTAGAACAAAAATATCCACACATTTTACAATGATGCAGCTTTTCTTTACTCTGTGCATACATATTTAAATAGAATTGATCCTGGGACAAGATTATCACTACTTAGTTATAAGCAATACAGAATTATTTCCACACTTATTCTATTGTAATTCAGTTGTTGATGCGAGTTTGATTTTATTTTAAAGAAACCTTAATTTGTATCATTTATCGTTTAATTGATAAGAGATATTTTATAATGTAAAAGTTAAAATATTGACTTTTCTTACATTTGTGTGCATACGTTTTTGTTGTCTTCCGTGTAAGGCACAAATTGTCTATAGAATAATGTTTTAGGAAAATGATGATCATTAAAATTCTTTAAAAACGTTCAGGCAGGAACATCTGTAAAAAAATAAAATAAAATTTTATATTTTAATATCATTTTTCATTTTAATCGTGCCATCAAAACAAGAAAATAACTTTATAAAGCATTTAAAAATCACAGAAATAAACACTTTGTTCACATTCATCTTGTTTAAATGTTTAATAATATTCATAGTATTTTGTAATAGATAAAGAAATTATGCAACTAATAAAGTAAAATAAACAATAATATAGGGTTATTCCATGTCAAATCGATAAATTGGGGGGAGGCACAAACCATGTCTGACACGGATTTTTTTTTCAAATTTGCTACACTTATAGATCTCCATGAAAGGAATTGAATGGCACCTGTTACACATCTTAAGGTCAAGGGATTTCTGCGATATAACCTTGATCTTCATACTGAGACAATTACTTTTTATTTGTATACTGCCAGAGTGCCTACGTTTTTTTTTTTTTTGGGGGGGGGGTCCTGACATTAAAAACGACCTTGTGTCTAGTTTGCTTTCGTGGGAAAACAAATAAATAAAATGACAGAAAGCGGGATAATTAACTGGCTTCTGGACAGGTTAAAAAGCACTGTTCATTCCTGTGCATCCGTGGCGACTCCTTAGATCCTTGACTTAATTACCAACTCATTGAATAATTCACAGTTCTCTTTGGCGAGAAAAACTGATTACCATGCATTTTGGAGTTCGATCCAACCTCTCTCCCTATCTTTTTTTTATTTTTATTAACTATCCCCTTTTTTCACGTTCTTTTCCTCCTTTGCAGGATAGCTTTTAGCTCAACACTCACTGCTAAATACTCTAGCAGGACCGGGCATCCTACTAGTTTTATAATAAAACGAAAAGGTGAATAGAAATATTAACCATACCATTTAAAGTTAATTAATGTGATTAATAAAGTAAAATAAACAATAATATAGAAAGAATTTCTAGGAACAATAATCATACTACTACCATAGGTGCTACTAATAAAAAAATCATAACAAGAAAAGGTGAAAAGAAAATATTAAGTATCTAACGTTAATAAACCAAATCAATATAGAATCCAATTACTTTGTAATGGATAATAACAGTCGTTTTTTTATTTTAATCATGTGTGTGGAAATATATTCTTGTTAAATTATTGTTCTCGATAACTGTATTAAACTGGTCATTTTCATAACATGTGTTAATTCTGGTAATAGCAATCTAATACAACAGGATTAGTTTCTTCTTTTTTTAATTTTCATTTGTAGAATTAAACTGATTTTTTTTTCATTCAACGCTTTTGAATTTATTATCATTTTCATATTTTATTATTCAAATAATATGAACAGTTTTAATACTCGATTATCACGATTTAATTTTGTTAATTGACTGCCTATAATACATATTTGTATCCCTAAAAACTCCCAAAACCTGCGAAATGGATATCTTTTCTATCAGTACAAAATTGAAAAAAATATTTTTTTTATTGACAGTTTTTTTTAATTTTAAGTAATTTTATTTATTATTGGAATTAAAATATTTATTACTAATATTCAACGAATTATTACATCCAACATTTTGTACATATTTTTAATATTCTTATATTTTTATAGTTTCTTTACAATTTTTAATCCGTTTTCTTTTTCTCTTCCCAATAAAATAATTACATATTGTTATTCTTATATTTTTAGTTTCTTTATTATTTTTATCCTTATTTTTATCCTTAGTTTTTTCTCTTCCTAAAAGTATAATTGCATATTGCTATTAAAATTTTTTACAGTATCTTTATTAGTTTAATCCGTATTTTTTTTCTTCCTAAAAGTATAATTGCATATTGTTATTTTAAAAATTTTATAGTATCTTTATTATTTTTATCCTTATTTGTTTCTCTTCCTAAAAGTATGATTGCATATTGTTATTTTAAAAATTTTATAGTTTCTTTATTATTTTTATCCTTATTTGTTTCTCTTCCTAAAAGTATAATTGCATATTGTTATTTTAAAAATTTTATAGTTTCTTTATATTTTTATCCTTATTTTTTTTTCCTAATAGTATATTTGCATATTGTTATTTTAAAATTTTATAGTATCTTTATTATTCTTATCCTTATTCTTTTCTTTTCCTAAAAGTATAATTGCATATTGTTGTTTAAACATTTTTATAGTATCTTTATTATTTTTATCCTTATTTTTTTCTCTTCCTAAAAATATAAGTGCATATTGTTATTTTAAAATTTTTATAGTTTATTTATTTTTTTATCCTTATTTTTTCTCTTCCTAAAAGTATAATTGCATATTGTTATTTTAAATTTTTATAGTTTCTTTATTATTTTTATCCTTTTTTTCTTCCTAAAAGTATAATTGCATATTGTTATTTTAAAAGTTTTATAGTTTCTTTATTATTTTTATCCTTATTTTTTTTCTCTTCCTAAAAGTATAATTACACATTGTTATTTGAAAATTTTTATAGTTTCTTTATTATTTTTATCTTTATTTTTTTCTCTTCCTAAAAGTATAATTGCATATTGTTATTTGAAAATTTTTATAGTTTATTTATTATTTTTATCCTTATTTTTTCTCTTCCAAAAAGTATAATTGCATATTGTTATTTTTAAATTTTTATAGTATCTTTATTATTTTTATCCTTATTTTTTTCTCTTCCTAAAAGTATGATTGCATATTGTTATTTTAAATTTTTCATTGTATGTTTATTATTTTTATCCTTATTTTTTCTCTTCCTAAAAGTATAATTGCATATTGTTATTTTAAAATTTTTATAGTTTCTTTATTATTTTTATCCTTATTTTTTTCTCTTCCTAATAGTATAATTGCATATTGTTGTTTTAAAATTTTTATAGTTTCTTTATTATTTTTATCCTTATTTTTTTCTCTTCCTAAAAGTATAATTGCATATTGTTATTTTAAAATTTTTATAGTTTCTTTATTATTTGTATCCTTTTTTTTCTCTTCCTAAAAGTATAATTGCATATTGTTATTTTAAATTTTTTATAGTTTCTTTATTATTTTTATCCTTTTTTTTCTCTTCCTAAAAGTATAATTGCATATTGTTATTTTAAAATTTTTATTGTATCTTTATTATTTTTATCCTTATTTTTTTCTCTTTCTAAAACTATAATTGCATATTGTTATTTTAAAATTTTTATAGTTTCTTTATTATTTTTATCCTTTTTTTTCTCTTCCTAAAAGAATAATTACATATTGTTATTCTTTTTTAGTTTCTTTATTATTTTTATCCTTTTTTCTCTTCCTAAAAGTATAATTGCATATTGTTATTTTAAAATTTTTATAGTTTCTTTATTATTTTTATCCTTTTTTTTCTCTTCCTAAAAGTATAATTGCATATTGTTATTTTAAAATTTTTATAGTTTCTTTATTATTTTTATCCTTATTTTTTTCTCGTCCTAAAAGTATAATTGCATATTGTTATTTTAAAATTTTTATAGTTTCTTTATTATTTTTATCCTTATTTTTTCTCTTCCTAAAATATAATTGCATATTGTTAATTTAACATTTTTATAGTTTCTTTATTATTTTTATCCTTATTTTTTTCTCTTCCTAAAAGTATAATTGCATATTGTTATTTTAAAATTTTTATAGTATCTTTATTATTTTTATCCTTATTTTTTCTCTTCCTAAAAGTATAATTACATATTGTTATTTTGAAATTTTTATAGTTTCTTATTATTTTTATCTTTTTTTTTCTCTTCTTAGAAGTATAATTGCATATTGTTATTTTAAAATTTTTATAGTTTTTTATTATTTTTATCCTTATTTTTTTTTCTAAAAGTAAAATTACATATTGTTATTTTACAATTTTTATAGTATCTTTATTATTTTTATCCTCATTTTTTTCTCTTCCTAAAAGGATAATTGCATATTGTTATTTAAAAATTTTTATATTGGTATTTAAAATTTTTTATAGCATCTTGTTTATTTTTATCCTTATTTCTTTTTTTCTCTTCCAATAAAATCTAGTAATGTTGAAAGCTCAGTATAATTGAAATATTGTGTCTAGAATGGGCCTGCACCACTCGTGGTGTATGAACTGAATGTCTTTATTTCTTGTGCATACTCATATGTCTTCAATATTTTATCTATAACAAGTTGGTTGTTTTTACTAGATTTCGGATCTTTATGTCTTTTAAACCTTTCTAATTCGCTTTAAAAGTACCTTTCCTTTTTAAACCAAGAAAAAAACTGTACATTTTCTCTGTCGATAAACTAATGAAAAGTCTCTGATGATTTGTTTGGTTTATGCCAGTCAATGAAACATATGTAAGACGCAGTAAATGTAAGAATATGAATTAAGTTTATATTCCTGTTATTTTAAAATGTTTAAAATTACGTATGCTTTGAAAGTTTAAATCTACTTTCATTAAACATTAATAAACTGTTGCACATTTTATAGCCTTATTAAATATATGCATTATAAACGTGTATCAGTTTTAAGGAAAATGCGTATATATATATATATATATACACATACATATATATATACACGTATATATATATAAACGTATATATATATACACGTATATATATAAACGTATATATATACATGTATATATATACACGTATATATATACATGTATATATATACACGTATATATATATATAAACGTATATATATACACGTATATATACATACACGTATATATACACGTATATATATATATACACGTATATATATACACACATATATATATACACATATATATACACATATATATATACACGTATATATATACGTATATATATATACGTATATATATATACACATATATTTATATATACATGTATATATATACACACGTATATATATACACACGTATATATATATACATATATATATATATATAAGATATATACACGTATATATATATACATGTATATATACATACACACGTATATATACATACATGTATATATATATACACGTATATATATATACACGTATGTATATACACGTATGTATATATACACATATATATAGATATATACGTGTATATATACACGTATATATACACGTGTATATATATATACACGTATATATATACACGTGTATATATACACGTATATATATACACGTGTATATATATACACGTATATATATATATATATACACGTGTATATATATACACGTATATATATATATATATATATATATATATATATATATATATATATATATATATATACACGTTTTGTGGATTGTGTGTGTGAAAATTTTAATGCAACATTTACTATTGTTATAACGATAGGATTTTCTCTCTCTATATATTTTTTATTGCTAATAATTTTTTTTTGTTTTTCTTATATATTTCTCAAATTCCAAGCATATTATTCAAATTTATATATTGTTTATTCCTAATTCATCTGAACGTAGAAATTATAAGTGAGTTAATGTTTGATCTTTATCGGTTAAACCAAAATTGTAATTTACTAAATATGAAATATACTATTACCATATATATTGTGTATTGTTGCCAAATATGGCTTCGTGCAACTATGACAAACTTCAATGAGTCTTACATATAAGCTCTTCAAAATGTTAAAAATTAAAATTATTAAAATTAAGTTATTAAACGGAATCTTTGCTGTATTCGTATCCATTGCTGATCAGTCAATCTTCTTTTTTAATGAAATCTTCTCTGTATTCGCTAACCAAAAACCTGAACAGCAAGCAGATGTGTTATAAAGGATGATTAAAGGTGGAAAAATTAACATCAAAAGGGACCACCTAAGCAACTACAGGCCTATAACATGTTTACCTACTATGTGGAAAATACTAAGAACGCAACTAAGGAACACCCCCTCCATAATTGCGGACTACTTTCTGAGGAATAGAAAGGATGCCAAAAAGGAAAAAGAGGAACACATAAACTACTATACAGACAGCAAAAGTTCCTGGTAAAAAAAACAGAAAAAAAGAGAGTAGTCATGATAAACGCTCATGCATCCTTCAAGCATGGATAAATAAGGTTTCTACTGTTTGAAAGTTAGAAATTGGAGTTGGAATATTTTATCTTAAAATACATAGTATGGACATTACAAAACCTGCTTCAAAGAAGTTTCTCCACCATGTAAAAAAATAACATAAGAGTATACAAAGATACGATTAACATGATTCTGTATTGATGCAACAACGACAATCTTCAAAAACATATAAAGTTGTTATTTAATAGAAGTTTCTCTCTATTCCTCATCAATCTGACATCAAAATCCAAACCATTCTCCTCTAGTAATGCTTGCAAGTCTTCTAAACCTTATCATAAAATTGGTAATGGTGTATTAGGTTTTAGAGGATAGACCGGTATCTTGAATAGCATAGAATGGGGTGACTAATGCCAACTTCGGTGACTAAGACCAGGAACAAGAAAAAGTTTTACCATCCTTTGAGGTTGAATGACTTTTTAAAAATTATTTTCAACCCAGTAAATATTTATTTAATCAGTAATCTGTTTTATAATTTAAAATAGTAATAATAGGTCTGCAGAGAATATTTAGTACAGAGCTACATTTGAATCCAAGATGTCTGCCCCTTCATGCTGAAAATTTACACTGCATCGGTTTGTCAAACTTTGATATGTTTCACATTTCATATCTTTGATGATATTCTGTAAACTACTTAAGAATTAATTGGGTTTGGTCTTTTTTATGATTTATGTTAATATTTTTTAGATGGCTGAGGTTATCTTTTTCACCACAGTCTGTGAAAGCTGAACCAAGGTGACTAAGACAACAAAAAAAAACTTATAATTTTAGCTCAATTTACTCATTTATTATTTCCAGATTTCCTTTATTTTCAGAACAGGCATGTGTAAATATAATTACCTATTCCTATTAGGAACTTTTTTTTTTGAAAAATCCTACCCTTACACTACCGGGTAAGTCTGACCCTTACGGTACCCTAAATCTGACCTTGACCCTAGCCCGAAGTTTAGACCTAACTCTAAGCCTAAAACTAACCCTAGTCCTATCCCTACCAAGGCCTAGTAATTTCAATCTTCATATACTAATGATATCATTTAGATGTGTTCATTTTTGGAATCTAATAAACCGGATATTCTTTTCTTTTATATTCTCAGCATCGTCATTTCAATTCAAACCAGAAGAACTGAACAACTTACCGCACAACCTTTCTCCACTATGTCGAGAGATTACAAGGCAAAACCTGGTGAAAGGGCTTACAACAAAGCTTCTGACTCCAAAAACTTCATCAAGGCTGCAGCAGACGTCAAGGGAGGAAAGTCTCAGCGTGAATCCTGCAGGGACTATAGTATGAGTCGTGCAAAGCTGCAATACTACCTTCAGGTGACTTAGGTTGAAAGACCATTGTGGTCCCCAGGTGGACAGACCATCATTTCATCCATAATGGAGAACGCCATTGTCGTGCACCTGCTATGCTAGCTGTGTCAGAGTGAGGATTCCCATTAGACATCATCGATCTATGGATGACTGTGAAAAGATTTCTTGATAGAGACAGGTGACTGTGAATAAGTTCAAGGACAATGTCCCTAGTTAGAACTAGGCACAGTCGTTTATGAAGTGGCACAAAGATCATATAAAGAACCGCATGTGTCAAAACATTTAAAAGAAAAGAGCTGATGTCAGTATTTTGCAGAGTTGGCCAGGACACTAGAAGGAGTCCTCAGTTACAATGAGACAAACTTAAGTGATGATCCTGGCCACAGGCATATGATTTTTAAACGTGCTGAAAAATACCCTGAATGTATCATCCACCAGCCTCATGCTAGCTGGCAGTACTGCAGGGGATTTGCTGCCTCTATATGTCGTGTATAAAACTGAAAACTTGTGGGATACATGGCATCAAGGTGGTCCTCCTAAGGTACAACCAGTCAAAGTCAGTTCGACCACTCATGTTTTATGACTGGTTTCATGGTGTTGCTCTGCCATACTGCAGCAAATTGCCAGGAAAGAAAGTCTTCATTGGCGACAACCTATCATCCCACTTCAGTAATCAGATGTTACATGAATGTACTGACAATAATATAGCATTCGTCTGCCTCCCACCAAGCGCCACACATCTGTGCCAACCCCTTTCTGTGGCATTCTTTGGTTTGATGAAAAGGAAGTGGAGGTCTATCCTCACTGCGTGGAAACAATCAGGAAGCAAACACGCAGTCACTGTTCCTAAAGACACGTTTCCAAAACTCCTCCATAAATTAATGGTTTAGCTCCCTTATCAAAGGGAAAACCTAATGGCAGGCTTTTGCAAATGTGGCTTTCACCCCATAGATCCACAGCCAGTCCTCAATCGCCTGCCCAAGACTGCAGAGGAAAGATCTAAGGAGATTAACAGAGTCAACACTTCAGTCTCAGAGGTATTTCTAAACCACCTGAGACTTCTGTGCCATGGTGAGGAGGGTGTGTCATAAAGGCAAAGCAAAGACCAGTAGACGTCATTCTTGGGAAAAGCATTGGAGCACCAGAGAATGAAAAGGAGGCTCTAGCAGCACCAGAGGATGAGGAGGAGGCTTCAGCAGGAGAAGGAGTCGATGAGGCCAACAAAACTGTGACTGACTTTAATGGGGGAGGGAACTGACTCTGATAATGAAACTGAAAGGCGGAACATTTTTGCAATTTTCAATTTTTGATGCCATCATGAGATTCTAATCACTTAAAATCGAAAATGAAGCTAAGTTTTTGTAAAAACCTAATTAATAAATATTATGTTAATATTTTGACACAGTTTTGGATACTTATGCAATTATGTTACCGTGCTAAAATATTAACGTTATTATTTAGAAAACCATTCTTAACATGGAGAAGGAGAGTTTTGTAACTATTCTGTATTATCATTTAAGAATTTAATAAAAAAAATGATATCATAAAACTGGAATTTAACTTGAAAATAGGGGTTTAAAAATAGCACAGCGACATAAGTTTTCTTATGCCGAAAAATGTTTTTACAGTCTCTTTTGTTTAATAAATTTTTAGGTGAAAGTACAGAATAGTAAGCAACACATGGGCTTTAATCTCCTTTCTCGATAAAAAAACAAAACACGCTGGCTAAATTCTTCTTTGGTCAATGTAGGGGAAACCCTTCATACTGAATCAATTAGTATTTGTTTGGAAACTGCCAGAGTGTTCCCTTTTAGGGGAGCTGCCCCCCTCCACATAAAAAACGATCTTGTGTCTAATTTTCTTTCATGGGGAAACAAATTAATAAAACACTGGTTATTTAGTAAACATTTACTAATATTTTCTCTACATGTACTTTCTGCTAATCAGTGACGGACAATAAATGGGTGCTCAGTTCATGTAAAATTTATAAAAGAAATTGATCCTAATTCAGAAATCTAAAATATTAAATAAAACAGTAAAAATCAACAGAATCCTCTAGCGACATAATAAGTAAGTGTAGACAGAAAAATATTTGTAAAAAATATTAAAACAATTAAATACCGAAAAAGCAGTTTTTGTGCTCAGTTGTCTAACAACTCGGAGCAACTTTAAATTAAATTATTGTGTTTATAGTAAACATTAATATTTTCTAATAAACTACATAACTCGGAGCAACTTTAAATTAAATTATTTATTTTATAGTAAACATTCATATTTTCTAATAAACTACATAACTCGGAGCAACTTTAAATTAAATTATTTATTTTATAGTAAACATTAATATTTTCTAATAAACTACATAACTCGGAGCAACTTTAAATTAAATTATTTATTTTATAGTAAACATTAATATTTTCTAATAAACTACATAACTCGGAGCAACTTTAAATTAAATTATTTATTTTATAGTAAACATTAATATTTTCTAATAAACTACATAACTCGGAGCAACTTTAAATTAAATTATTGTGTTTATAGTAAACATTCATATTTTCTAATAAACTACATAACTCGGAGCAACTTTACATTAAATTATTGTGTTTATAGTAAACATTAATATTTTCTAATAAACTACATAACTCGGAGCAACTTTACATTAAATTATTGTGTTTATAGTAAACATTAATATTTTTTAATAAACTACATAACTCGGAGCAACTTTAAATTAAATTATTTATTTTATAGTAAACATTCATATTTTCTAATAAACTACATAACTCGGAGCAACTTTACATTAAATTATTGTGTTTATAGTAAACATTAATATTTTCTAATAAACTACATAACTCGGAGCAACTTTAAATTAAATTATTTATTTTATAGTAAACATTAATATTTTCTAATAAACTACATAACTCGGAGCAACTTTAAATTAAATTATTGTGTTTATAGTAAACATTCATATTTTCTAATAAACTACATAACTCGGAGCAACTTTAAATTAAATTATTTATTTTATAGTAAACATTCATATTTTCTACATACATACATAGGCCCTTAACGTCGAGGACGACGATTGGCAAGGCGCTTCAGTCTTCTACAGTTCAGGAAGTCTGTGTATTGCTGGCAGGATCTTTTGGCACCAGATCTTATAGCAGCTTGCCACTTTACTCGGTTGCCGGCAGAGGTTTCCCAAGTGTTGTGAGGGATGCCGAAGACCTGGAGGTCACGTTTCAGGACATCCTTGTAGCGGAGGCGTGGCCTGCCAGCACAGCGAGGGGCATCAGCTATCTCTCCAAAGAGAAGTGCTTTTGGTAGCCGGCTGTCGTCCATGCGGCAGGTGTGGCCAGCCCAACGTAAGCGACGGATGCGCAGCACTGTGTACATGTCAGTACTCTTGGTCGTGGAGAGGATAGCTGTGTTTGGTACATGATCCTTCCATGTGAATCCAAGAATTGTGCGCAGGCATCGGAAGTGGAAGGCGTTCAGACGGTGTTCGTGTCGGCGGTAGGTGCACCAAGTCTCACTGCCATACAGGAGAGTGCTGAGGATGCAGGCCTCGTAAACCTTGATCTTTAGGTGTAGCGAGAGGGACTTGTTCTTCCAGACTCTCTCACTAAGCCTGCCGAAAGTTGTTGATGCCTTTCCAATGCGGGAGTCCAGTTCACAATCAAGACTGTTGGTGTTATCAACTGTAGAACCCAAGTAAGTGAACTTGGTGACGTTTGACAGTACATGATTGTTTACGGTTATTATGGGTGAAAGCCCAGCAGGCTGGGCAAAGACCACCGTCTTGCCTAGGCTGATTTTGAGACCAAACTCCTCGCAGGCAGAAGCAAAGGAGGAGCACATTGCCTGAAGCTCAACCTCCGAGTTGGCGATGAAGGCAGCATCATCAGCGTACAGGAGTTCACGGATCTGTACGCGGTTAACCATAGTTTTTGAGCGTAGCCTGGCCAGGTTGAATAGGCCTCCAGTACTGCGAGTGTGAAGGAGCACTCCAGTTGGGTTTGGGAAGGCTCGGCGCAGAACAGCTGAGAAATATATTCCGAACAGAGTAGGAGCTAACACGCAGCCTTGCTTGACACCACAAGAGATGGGGAACTCTTTAGAACGAGAGCCCTCAAACTGTACTGTAGCCTTCATCTGATCGTGAAATTCTTGTATGGTTTTCAGGAGTTTGGGAGGGCAGCCCAGTAGACGGAGGACTAGAAATAGCCCTGATCTGCTAACATAATCAAAGGCCTTCGTCAAGTCAACGAAAACTGCATAGAGAGGACGGCCTTGCTCAATGCATTTCTCCTGGATCTGACGAACAGAAAAGATCATGTCAGTGGTAGAGCGGCCAGGTCGAAAGCCACATTGACTCTCAGGAAGAATTCTGTTGGCAATAATCTGGAGACGTGGCAGGACTAAGCGGGCATAGATCTTTCCAGGCTGGGAAAGTAGAGATATGCCACGGTAGTTGTTGCAGTCGCAGCGAAACCCTTTGTTCTTATACAGGGTAACTATGTTGGCGTTACGAAGTTCATCGGGAATAGTACCTTCATTCCAGCAGATTGAGAAGAGATGATGGAGTTCCTCAGTTAGTGAGTCACCACCGCATCTGAAGATTTCTGAAGGTAGCCCATCCACGCCGGGGGCTTTGTTGTTCCTCAGTAGCTTGATGGTCTTGTGTACTTCATCGATGGTGATGTCGTAATCTAGCTCATGGAGGACTGGTAGTTGGGGAACAGCAGCTATTATAGCAGCCTCACTAGCTGCTACAGGTTGAGCATACAGTGAGCTGTAGTGCTCCACCCAACGGTCAAGCTGATCATCAGGATTGGTGAGTAGTTCTCCGGTCAGAGATCGCAAAGGAGATGATTTCTTCACAGGAGGACCTAGAGCCTCTTTCAGAGCTTGGTACATGCCACCGGTGTTGCCGGTGGCAGAGCAGTCTTCAGCACGCTTGGAGATGTCACTCCAATAGTTGTGTTTAGCCTCTCGAATTAGGCGCTGCACTTTTGAGCGGCTCTGCTTCCAGAGGCTAGTAGCTTGAGGAGAGGGGTCCTGCATCACAGCCAGTCTTGCCGCTCGCTTTTCTGCTAGTGCTTGATGGAGTGTGTCCGCGTGGTGTCTGAACCAGTCCGGCTGCTTTACTGTACGTCTACCAAAACTGGAGAGTGCGCAAACTCCAACAGTGTCACGAATCCGCAGCCAGGCAGAGGTAGCATCCTGAGGGGGTGCAGACTGGCCAAAGGTGGATTGTATTGAAGCTTGAAAATGTTGGCATTTCTCCTTGGACTTAGTAGCAAGAACATTGAGCGTTGAAAGTGGTTTTGAGCAAGACAGGTGGATTTTCTTTGGCTTTAGTTTAAGCTTACAGCGCACAAGTGAGTGGTCTGTGTCACAGTCCGCAGAGTGCATTGTCCTGCAGTGGATGATATCCTGGAGGTGCTTCTTTTGAGTGATCACATGGTCCAGCTGGTGCCAGCGCTTAGAGCGTGGGTGTTGCCATGTCATCTTCGACCACGGTGAGCCCTTAAAGAAAGTTGATGGGATGCACAGCCTGTGTGTAGCACAGAGTTCCAGAAGACGCTGTCCATTTTCATTCATAGAGCCCACTCCGTGAGGACCCAGGACATCAGGCCAGGCATTGGTGTTACTGCCTACTCGAGCGTTGAGATCACCCAGGATGATTATGCGGTGACCGCGGTCGATTTTGGAGAGGGTCTCACTCAGCTGGAGATAGAAAGCATCTTTCTGGTCATCCGGTGAGGTGAGGGTTGGGGCGTAGGCAGACAATAGGGACACTGGACCAGAGGTGGTGTGTAGCTGTAGTGACATTAATCTGGGAGAGATGGCGACGGGAGTTTCGACAAAGCTGAGCAGCTTGTTGCAGATGGCAAAACCCACTCCATGTTTTGGTCTCTCCAAGTCAGGGTAGCCAGTCCAGTAAAATGTGAAGTTAGCTTCACGTATGGAGCCATTTCCAGTGAGCCATGTCTCGCCTAGTGCTGAGACATCCACCCCCAACCGGAGTAATTCCAGGTCGATAACAGCAGACTTCCGAGGATGAAAACTGTCAAGAGAGGAAGTCACCCCAAGGGAGCGGACATTCCAGCAGGCCAGGTGTAGTGGGGAGGCAGTAGCAGGATGTCGACCGGGGCGCGCCTGCCTAGAACGCGGGCCCTGCCGAGCAACGACAGCACCCCCGACTGCAGGGGGCTCCCGAATTGCCAGTCGCTGAGAATTTATTCTTGACATATCCATAGTAGTTGCCTGAAACGTCAAGCGCCGGGGCAGGGAAGTAGTGGATGAGTGCATGCCCAGAACAGAACATCCACCTCTGGACCCAACATTGCGGACCCCAGCGGAGCACAGGAGTGCGACAGCTGGAGCAGTGGTAGGTTGCCCCGCAGTACCCGCTAACTGGGTGTTGATCCCTGACCGTTGATCGTTCTTGATTCATCCGCTCAGTGATCCGCCATGGGAGACCGGTGGTTGAAAAATATATCAGCTGCGCTCATACCATGACTGCCAACTCCTGCTGCCGAGATGACATTTTGCTATTTGACCACATAGCTGGGGTCTGGATTGGTGTAAGCCAGGGCGTGTCCTCACGCCGGAGGGCCATGCACTCAACACCTCTGGGGCTCCAGACTACTCCGAGATCCCACATACACTTAGCCTGGGGCCGCAAGGTACCCAGTTAAACCGTGATGTACCACGAGGAGGTGGCATGCGAGTCTTGACCAGTGAGACGCTCTAACCACCAGTGGGCAGGGCTTACTAAACTGCCTCCCCTTCACTCTTGCGAGTATAGGTGGCGGTTACAGCTGGAAGCAAGAGGAGCAAAGCACCTGAAAGCCAAGCAGCTAAGCACTCTACACATTCACTAAGCTACAACACTACACGCTCAAAGGCCCTGTGTGCAACACACCACATCATATTTTCTAATAAACTACATAACTCGGAGCAACTTTAAATTATTGTGTTTATAGTAAACATTCATATTTTCTAATAAACTACATAACTCGGAGCAACTTTAAATTAAATTATTGTGTTTATGGCAAACATTCATATTTTCTAATAAACTACATAACTCGAAGCAACTTTAAATTAAATTATTGTGTTTATAATAAACATTCATATTTTCTAATAAACTACATAACTCGGAGCAACTTTAAATTAAATTATTGTGTTTATAGTAAACATTAATATTTTCTCAGAAACTATGGTACTTGTACAGTTTAGTCAAGACATTAAAAAATGAAAATATCGAAAAAAAAATATTAAAACAATTAAATACCGAAAAAGCAGTTTTTATGCTCAGTTGTCTAACAATTTGAGCAATTTCAAATAAACTTATTGTGTTTATGGTAAACATTAATATTTTCACAGAAACTACATAACTTCTACGAAAATAAGCAAATATTTAAAATATATATATATATAAATTTCAAATCGAATAATATGTATTTAGATTTAGCGATCTATACTTTTATTTTATTTAATTCTGTTATAAAGCACGGCGGAATCAATATTTTTATTGGATTGCAATAAAAATACTTATTTTAATTTTTAAGATTATTTTAAACATTACTGAAGGGAAGTTTTTGGAAAGTGTAAAAACAATAATAAAGAAAAAAAAGGATTTCGAAAATGTAAAAAAAAAGAAAGAAAAAACTTACCTTAATTCCAAGAATTCAATACGAAAAATAAATCGAAATGAATTCGTTTTTCTTTTGTGTTCAAAACAGAAATTTTCATTTGTTTTTTAGGATTTCTCTATTAAATTGATACGATTTTGTTTTCTGAGCTCAATATTTTAAGAAATAAAATATATGCATATATAATATAATCAAAATTAAAAGTTGAAAAACACGATTTAAACGTGAATTTAAAGAGAAAATCAACTGCTAAGGAAGAAAGAATTTAGGTCACCGTAACACGGTACAATCATTATTTCGTTCCTCGTGTAAAAATGTCCGTTCGTTAGTTAAGTCGGTCGAAATGTTTTCTATCAAAGGTAGAATATATTTGTCAATGTTTAAGACTTGTGACGATTTCTTATGTAAATTTCACTTTTGTGTGTGCAATTTGTTAAAAAAAAATACGTGAAGATATAAAAAGCAGTTTTTTTGTTTCTATTAAGACGAAACAAATCATTATTGTTAGTCGAACAATTGTTAACATAATTATTTAAATTGACATTCAACATGAGAACAGCAGCCCGAATAATTCAAATAAGCGAAGTCAGTCAAATGATGTTTTACTACGTTTTCACCCCATTTTGGTTGTTTTTGTTTTACGGCATATCAACCCTTTTTCAGGTTATTTAATGCCGAATCTAGTTATTTTGAGGAACGATTTTTAATGGAATATATATATATATATATATATATATATATATATATATATATATAAGACGGATTCTATTTAACCCATAGTTGGGACCCTAACAGGTATTACCACTCCGGGTCAAAGTGGACCTGGGAGCAATGGCAATAAAAGGGTGGCTCCACACTCCCCAAGGCCCGCAAGGTGGAGTCTCACCATCAGATATAGTTTTAGGTCATATCCAGGACCGTTGTATAAAGGGTTCTTTTTTAAAAAAAATTATAAAGGCCAATTTTTTTTTTAACTGTGGGGATGGTTATTATCAAATAACTCTTTAATATTGTTTTCTTTGTAGAATCGATTTCTTACTGTTACAAAATCAGTACATTCAATTAATATGTGTTTGATTGTGAGGGTTATTTGACAAGGTATACAGATGGGTTGGCTTTCTTTTTTTATGAGATATGAGTGGGTTAAGTGACTATTGTCATATTATGAGTTATGTCCCCTTCAGTCAATTCTTTAATATAAAACAATTCAAGAGTTGCGTCCCTTGTGGTTAGTAAAAATAAATACATGGACTTGCTCCATGGCTTATCACGCTTAAATGTATCTTGTCTTCTGGTGTCTTTTTTAATAAGGTTCATCCCGTATCATATAATGAAACAAACATAATCGGACATGGTGGCAGCTACGGGGATTTTCTTTAAAAAAAAAGAAAAAAGAAATCCATCCACAAATAGAATGAACGCAAAAGAAAACATCAGTCTTCGTGTTGCGCGTAAACGCACGTGGTGACGACGACAAGCGCCATCTTAAAAAAAAAAAAATCTATGCACAAAGTAAGTTCGGCAATTTCATTCAGTCATGTCATTGTTTTGTTTTCTTTGTTTTTTTATTTAAAAAAAGGATATTAGTATAATAATAATTTTAAAAAAAACAATAATTAAATTAAAGTAAAATGAGTTCTAATGCAAGCGAACCCGTTATGCACTGGGGGTCTGAGAATCTATTTGAAGCGTTCAGATTCTTCAAGCAACGGTGCGCATTATATTTCTCAGTAAAAAACATTCCCGTGGAGAAGTAGGTCGACCACATTCTACTGCTGTCTGGTGAGGAAAGTTTACGGCGATATAACGCCTGGACATTTGACGATAATGCTGACCGGACGAACCCGGAGGCAATTTGGCAAAAATTTGAGGAGCGTCTAGAGCCCCAAACCAATTTTCGTATTGCACGTTTCTATCTGCGTGAATATAAGCAAAATATATGGAAAGCATCGGCGACTTCATGGCGAGATGTAAACTACAGGCAAAAAAATGCAGGTTTAGGGATAACCAAGAGACTGAAGAACGTCTCATTGAACAAATGATTACCGGCACTTGACACCCGGAGTTACAAAAACTTCTACTTTTGAAAGGCCTGGAGCTTACACTCCAAGAGGCCTTAAATAGTGGTAGAACGCACGAAGCGTCCCTTAACCACACGCGGCAAATGGATGAAATTCGAGGTGATTGTCAGGAAATTAGTGCATTAAAAACAAGCTTATGTCGACGTTGTGGAAATAAACATGAAAAAGAAAAATGTCCAGCCTGGGGCACCACATGATCAGCGTGTGGCAAAAAGAACCACTGGGCGAAAGTCTGCACTAACAAAAAGGAGGGCACAAGAAAATACAGCCAAACAAAAACGACGAACAGCCAAAAGCAGTCGCAAGAAAACAGATACAGAAAGCGGAACAGTAAAATCTGCTCAGTAAAATCTGAGCCCAAGGAGATGTATAGAAAATTTGAGCAGTTAAACTTTAATGCGATTCATCAGCCAAAAGACGAGCGTACTGAAATAATAACGGAACTTAAAATAAAGCTTCCCAATAGACCAGGCACTCGTATACTCAAAGCAAAGGTGGACACAGGTGCAGAAGGGAATACGCTTCCTCTACGAACTTTTCGAAACATGTTTCCCAACAGAGTTTATGACGTAGGACAACCCATTCCAGGCTCCACAAAGAAAGAGCACACGATTCTGACAGCATACAACGGCTCAAACATAATACAGCATGGATCGATCTACATACAATGCGGACACAAAGACAAGTGGAAAACTTTAAATTCTTTGTTGTCACAACAGAAGGGCCTACAATCATAAGATTACCTTCTCTCAGAGACTTGGAGCTGATAAGCCTCCACTGCACCATTCAACAAAAGAAAGATCCGATTAACTCCGTCATCGAATTAAAAAATGCATATGCAAGTCAGTTCGATCGCATAGGACATTTTAAAAGTGACTACCACATCGTCCTAAAATCTGATCATCCCACAAAACACTGAACACTCATCCTGGAACTCAGAAAGTATCCAGATCCGGTCGTATAATAAGACCACTCAAAAATTTTTCTTATGATGAGAACAGCCCTTAGTTGGACTCTCACACTATTGTACTAGTGTCAACGTTCCTTCTTTATGTAATTTTTATTCTTTTTGTTTTATTTTTTTTTGGGGGGGGGGAAAGAGGGATGTCATATTATGAGTTATGTCCCCTTCGGCCAACTTTTTAATATAAAACAATACAAGAGTTGCGTCCCTTGTGGTTAGTAAAAATAAATACATGGACTTGCTCCATGGCTTACCACGCTTAAATATTTCTTGTCTTCTGGTGTCTTTTTTTAATAAGGTTCATCCTGTATCATATAATGAAACAAACATAATCGGACACCTACTATACACACACAAACACACACACACACACACACACACGCGCGTGTATATGTGTGTATGTGTGTGTGTATAGTAGGTGTCCGATTATTTGTGTGTGTGTACATAAAACTGTGTGTGGCGTACTGAGAAAAAAAATTTTTCTCAAAAATAAAAGTGAATAAAATTTATTTTTACAAAAATCTGTATGCATGATTCTAGTGTATAAAATAATTACACATAAAAATTTGGTTATTTTTCATTTGTTCTGAAAGATCGCTAGCAAATTAGCAGAATAAATAATTGGTGTTTTTTTTTCGTAATTACATTAAAATTGATAAACTAAACCTTTTTTCCTTCTGTCGGTACAAATACAACTTTTAAAAGTATATTTCATATCATTTACATTAATTATAAGCGTTGTTTGCCTAAAATAACTGTTATAGTAAAGCCAGGAACTATGCTATATTATCGATTACCTCGACGACGACGACGACGACGCAAATTATTCTATGAGATTAATATATGAAAAAAAATATATAGCGTCTATTGGCATTTTTTTTAAATTACTGCTCATGTAAGAGAAAATAACTCTTTAGATCATAATTTTTATTTTATTTTTGTTTCATTCGTGCTTTGATATGATAATGGGTGCTTGTACACTTTAATCAAGACATCAAAAAATAAAAATATTGAAAAAAATATATTGCATGTACTCGTTATGGATTAAAGTTTTCATGAAAAAAGAAATCATTTGATTTGGCCCAGCAGTTATTTTTTTATTTTTATTTATTTTTTTGTTTTACCAAGGAAAATCAAATTTTAATGAGATCGATCAGGTAACGGCCATCTTTTTTTTCGCTTAGGAGAAAGGAACGACAGGAGAAGATAACTCCAATCATCGCTTAGTTTGTCAAATTTTGACGAGATTATTTTGTTTTGAAACATGAGCAGAAAAATATATTTTTCACTTATTTTACAGAATTTCTGTGTTTTTTTAAATCATTTTTTCATTTTGTCATTTGTATAAAGCCACCCCTCCTCGTGTCCCTAAATAGCCAAATGGCGGTGATAGATCGATTACAATAAAAGTTGATTTCCTCTATAAAAAAAGTACTTGATCAAATTAAGTTACTTTTTTTCAGAAAACTTCATTCCATAACGGGTACGTACAATATAATTTTAGGTCCGTTAAGAATTGAGTTATTTTGTGAAAATGTTGGTACGTTTAAATGATAGTAAATTATTTGTTATGAATTGTTGTTATTAGTGAATGAAATGTTGTGATATACTGATATTGGTGAAAATTATGTGGAGGTATTTTAGCTTTTTTATTGGTGTTTGTTGTTGGTTAGTATAGGAGTGTGATATAAAAACAGTGGTGGCCGCATAAAAAAATATACTTACCTGATGTAGGGGTAACGGTGATCATTAAGGTCGTTCCCCCAGAGCGAGGCCCATCCATTGCACTGCGGTTGGGTTGACCTTTGCGATCGTCCCAAATGTGGATGACTCGGACATGCTATTTCTAAGTGTGGGGTCTGCGTTCGCGCTCACCCCGATAATACAATCAAAATCAGAAATCCTTCCCTACTACTTCCAAGTACATCTCACTCGTAGGTTTGTTCTCCCTCCGCTTAATCTCTGTAATACCAAGAAATAGGCAATTTCTCTCGACCAGTTTATTATCCACTTCAATTCCAACGTTCTGATTGTATCTAATTTACATGTAAATGTAATCAACGTTTAATCGTGAGGAATTAGTCTAGCTGTCGCCTACAGCTACTGAAAGTGTCTTCTTTCGATACGCAGTGTGGACATAAGCCCTGTTACAAAATTTCTGAACTATATATTATGATAATATTAAAATTAATTTAATATTTAATTGTCATTATATGATAATGTAATGTATGATGTCTAATTTTTTTAGAAACAAAAGATGTTAATTTTTAAACAATGAGAAGATTAACCATAGAGCAACACGAGAATGACGTACGGCACAAGAAATATTCAAGTTGGGGGGAAAAAACTCAAAATCAACAAAATGCTTATAAAAAGGACGATTACTTATTACCTGGAAACTTCGTTGATCAAAGATAGACACCGTCCCAACACCTTAGGAACACCTAAACTTATCAAAAAAACTTAGGGAAAAATCAGGCGAAATCCAAAAAAATGTATGAGACAAATGGCGAACAAAGCACAAACCTCACCAAGGACGATGTGAAGGATATGTCGAAGTGACCTATTAATGTCATCTTATAAGCTCCAAAAGCGACATTTCTCTCCGCACCCACAATTGCAAAGAAACTCATCAGAAATCGACTCTTGTTAAACCTTATTATCAGACAAGGCACGCTCAATAACATCATCTTCACAGATGAAAAGTTATTCTCACTTCAACATCCCACAAGCATCAAAATGAAAATATCCTTGTGAGAATACCTGATAATGCCGGAAAGATTTTCAAAATGAAGAAATCATCATCAGTGATGGTCTGAGCAACCATTTCTGAAAGAGGGAAATCTCCATCAATTTTTTTAAAATGCCAATAGACTATTTTTTTCTTGTTCTTAACAAAGAACGTTACATTGAGGACATTTTTAAAAGTGAATTGACCCGATTGTATAATTCTGTATTTGCTGATTGCAAGATGGTGCGAAACCGCTTAAGTAACACAGACAACTTTAGTCCTGGATCAGCAAACAAGAATGACCTCATCACGTGATCTTAACGTTCTTGATTATTCTTTGTGGTCAATCATGGAGAGTGAATCCTTCTATACTTCTTGTAACAATATTAAAGTTCTTAAAATAAAATTGAACAAATGATGAGATAAAATGACATTAGATGTTATGTGTGGTGCTATAGATAATTTCACCTAAAAGATTTTCCCCTATTTTTCTCAATATCTATTTTCCTACTACTCCTCTCTCTCTCTCTCTCTCTCTCTCTCTCTCTCTCTGTATATATATATATATATATATATATATATATATATATATATATACACCCCCATAGTCGTTAGTCATATTGCTCTGTCTAAACATTGAGCACTCTTTGGTTGACACATCTTGGTGTTGTTTAAACAATACTACTAATAATATAATATAATATAATATATATATATATATATATATATATATATATATATATATATATATATATATATATATATATATATATATCCTTACTCTCTACCGCGCTCCATCTGTTGCTTTTTTTTTTTTCGAAATCTCTGTCTTCCTCTGTTGCTTTCTATTGCTCCATCATATTCGCGTTCACCCCTTCTTCTATTTCTCCTTTCTCTCTCCCTCATTTACCTAATATATCTTTTTTTTCATTCTATCTTTATCCTTCCTCTTTCTCCCTCTCTCTTTTCTAATTCTGCCTCTCTCCTAATCTCATTCTCTCTTCCTCGAAACTACTCTTCCTTCCACTCACTCCCAAATCCCTCATTTATTCTAATTCTCTTAAAACTATTCTCCATTCCACCCATTTCTCAACCTCTCGTTTTTTGTTGTTCGATTTTTTTCCTCCGCATCTGTTTATTTCTTCCTTTGTCATCCACCTCTCATCATGTGGTAATCACAAAGTGGGTGCTCATTTTACGTTACATTATTATAGAAAAGTGATCCCCCACTTTTTTTAAAACTAACATTTCTTCATATCTTGGAAACTACTCATTTGCCGTAATTTCAAACGTTATTTTCGTCTTTATCCCCCGAAAACCTTATTAATTGTTAATTTTAAAAGAATTTTCAAGGGTGATTATTCATATTTACCCTAGTTTTCTTTGCTCATTTAAACTATAAGTACGCCGATATAATTCATAAGTTGTTGTTGTTTTTTTAAAAAACTTCTGCTTCAGAATACATAATTTCCCTTTATTTTCAACGCCGATGCCCGGGAGAAGGGGGTATGGGGTTGGAGATAAATAATTAAAACGAATGTCCTTATTTACTTGCATACCCACGAGGACAGAGATAGTCAGACACAAGGCCAATTTTACATATGTCAAAAACCACCATCCCATACATTATCTGCTTCTTTTTTGTTTATAAAATTGTCCAGGATTTATTGTAATTATACCATAGCAAGTGTATTTAATTGCCTGCGAAACAGATTTTCTTTATAATTTATTTAATATGAAATATAATTTTTTTTTACCATATATGATATCACTAGGCACTACCAGAAGTCACCACAGAATTACCCCCTATACGTATAACGATGTAATTTTATTATTATTATTATTATTTTTTTTTTACAAAGGCATCACCACATTATCAAGGCCCAGAGGCCACTCAAGGATAAGGGTTAAAGAGTGTATAGTAGAAATTGGTCAATATAGTAATCATTAGTAATGAAAATTTGGCAAATTTAATAACCTATATGGAACGGCCCATCAAGAACTTATTTACTTTAGACTTGAACACAACCATATTGTAGTCAGCCGGAAAGCAGGAAAACGGAAGACAATTCCACAAGCGTGCAGTTCTAAGAAAGAAGCTTTGTTCATGGAATCTACGTTTAGGTTTAGGCACAGATAAAGAGTGGGGGAAATTATTGATAGTGTTTACAGAAAGACGAGTGTTTCTTGTGAAAGTTTGGCGAGGAGGGACCATAGATTGAAGCTCAGTTGAACACTTTCCATAAAAATAACGATACATCAGAGACAAACTCGCAACATCTCTTCTGTGAGATAGAGGTTGCAAGGAGGAGAAAAGGACATCTCCTACGAGGCTACGAAGTCTACTTTGAACTCTATCAAGGCAGGAGAAGTCCTTTCTAGCAGCTCCTGCCCAGATGTGGCAACAGTATTCCATCCTTGGACGTACCTGGCTCTTATATAGATAGAGAATAGCATCAGCAGTGAGATATCTACTGGATCGATAGAAAGATCCCACCACTTTTCCAGCGGCCTTGGCAACAGATTTGATATACGTGTTCCATTTGAGATCAGGAGTAATGGTCAAGCCCAGAAGCTTGTTAAAACTTGAGGCCTCCTGAAGACGAGAGCCATTCATTTCAATTGATGACAAATGTGGATTAGAATGTTGATGATGTAAAGAGAGAAGCTTGGTTTTAGATGCATTAAAAGTAACCAGCCACTCCTTTCCCCATTGTACTACGTGCTCAAGATCAGAGGAGAGAGAATTGGAGAGAACTTGGTCGTTTACTGTCTTAGATGTGGTACCATAAATGGTAGTGTCGTCAGCATTAATGTCTACAAATGATGTAAGGATATGATTTGGAAGATCATTAATGTAGATCAGGAAAAGAGTTGGGCCCAGGATGGATCCCTGAGGGACACCAGCATTAATACTGTGAGCTTCTGATTTTTGCCCCTCAACTACTACTCTTATGAACCTATCAGAAAGAAATGATTTAATAATTGAGAAGACTTTTCCAGCTATATCATAGCTAGCGATCTTATGAAGTAAACCTTTATGCCATACCCTATCAAAGGCTTTAGATATGTCAAGAACAATTGCCCTAGAAAGATTGCCACCGTCGAGAGATTTGCTAATCCTATGCGATATAACTGTAAGCACATCTGCTGTAGATCTAGCAGAACGGAAACCATATTGAGTGTCACTAAGAAGGTTATTTTTGTTGAGATGTTTGATTACTTCTGTATTTAACACAGATTCTAGCAACTTACTCATGACGCACAGGAGACTTATTGGCCTGTACTGAGAGGGGGATGAGCGATCACCTGAATTCTTAAATACAGGGCATACTGATGAGATTTTCCAGGGAGATGGGAAACTATTCTCCTTAAGACAACGTTTAAACAGTTTTGTAAGTATGGGCGCTAGTTCAGGTTGAAGTTTTTTGAGTACTATAATTGGAATACCATCAGGGCCAGTTGCTTTACTCGAATCAAGGTTTTTGATTAGCTTCGCAACATCACGTACAGATATACGTATATCACATAGCGTGTTTTCTGATACAGGAGGAAATATTGGGGGTTGGCGGTCTTGGTCGCAAAGGGTAGAATTAGCTGCAAAGTTCTTGACAAAGAGTTTGGCTTTGTCTGATGCTGACGAGATTACCTCAGGTCCATTGATAATAGTTGGGATGGAGCACACGCTTCTGTTCAGGATTCTGTTTGCTATTTTCCAAAACTGGTGGGAACCAAGCCGCTGCTCAGCTACTTTGGAATTAACAGATTGAGCATACAACTCTTGCGTTCCTTATTACTTTCTTACAATGGTTGCTGGCAGTCCTGAAAACGGCTTTAGTTTCCATACATCTATTACGTTTGAAGCAGTGGAAAAAGTGATTGTGCGCAATGGCAGCAGCACATTCTGGAGAGAACTATGGCTGGCTGTTAGGTTTTTGCTGAAACTTTTTAGAGGGTATGAAATGGTCAATGCCTACAATTAACCATTCAGTTAGGTCTAATACTATAGAGGACACATCCTTTTTAAACATGGAATGCAGAGGTAGATCAGATATAAATGTACGGAAGCTATCCCAGTCAGCCTTAGTGTATCGATATACTGTACGATGAAGAGGTACGTCTGGGGACTTATTACATTTCATTTTTATCTTAATTGATACAACAGAGTGGTCGGAAGATCCAAGAGGCGACAGAACAGAAACTGAACATAGTTCAGGGCAAGTTGTGAGAAAAAGGTCTAGTAGGCTCGCATACTGGCCGTCATTATCGGGCACACGATATAACGTTTGTACCATTTAGAAGAGGAATGGCAAAATAAACTAGTAATAATTTTTAAAAATCTTTTTCATCGAACGAAAGTAATGAAATTTAGAAACGAAAATCGTGTTTACAGAATTGGCGCTTTAAAATAACGTTCCCATGTAGTAAGTTTTTCGAACGTGGAAACATACCTGTTTTTAATAAATCTAGCAAAAATCAACTAATGGTCAGATTTTCGTGAAATTTTTGCTGCTTATCCATTTTAGAATGAAATTACATATAAACGTCAGTTTCCATAAAATATATGAGGGAAAATAATTTTTTAGTGCGCCCCCCCCATATTTATTTTTTTCGAAATTTGAACAAAATATACTTAAATCTATCGAAATTTCTATTTGTTATGAAACATAAGAGTTCACATCAGTAAAACATATTTATTTTTTAAACATTTAAATACACATATTGAACAAAAAATTACATTGAATTGCAATTTAAAAAATAATATAAATTTAATATTATTATGTTTTTTTTTTAAGTAAGGTTTTTTTCCAGTTAATAAGCAGTTGAATTGCCAAGAAAAAGAAATTTCTTAAAAATTAATTATTTTTTAAAAGATAAAAAACGATTAAAATTCCATTATTTCAAAATGTTCCGTTACAACATAGATTTTTAATTGTGTTTAAATATTTTTTAAAATATTAAGTTTTAATGTAAACAGGACTCTTTTAAGCTATTTTATCGCCAGATAAATAAAATTGAAAATATTATTGCACAAATATTAAGCATTTTGTAGCCCCCCATATTTTCTAGTCTCTTTTTACCGAAGAAAATATGGAACCCCGTAG
The DNA here is from genome assembly GCF_053919585.1 of Euprymna scolopes. Classification (NCBI taxonomy): domain Eukaryota; kingdom Metazoa; phylum Mollusca; class Cephalopoda; order Sepiida; family Sepiolidae; genus Euprymna; species Euprymna scolopes. Next base: position 161,232,732 of record NC_136527.1, on the reverse strand, counting down.
GTAACCAAATGAACATTCAGTAAAACCGTATTTCATATTTAATATACAAATGTTTATAATATTATTAATCGTTAAACTGTGTAAATCTTAAAACCTAACAAAATTATAACACACATTAATTATTAATTGCAGTTTGAAGAAGATAAACAAAGGTTTTAAAAAATCATTAAGTCGTTTCTGCTTTTCCATTTAACACAAATCTGACGTCACGGAAACATGAGGTCCAATCTTCACAATCGTTTGGCAGTCCCTAGATATCACGTACATCGCTATGGTATAATTATTACCATACTGTTATAATAAATTACTGTAACTCTTCAGGAAATGAATCATAGTTATTCCCCTTGGCTAGAACTAAGGATTACGCCATATTGATTTTGCCAACCACGTGTATATATTTTAAGCTGATAAAACCTTTACGAAAGGCATTCTTATTCATTCTTCTTTTATCATTTCAATTTTATCAGCTCAAAAATAAAAAATAAAAAAAAATGGACAAATTACTGCGGCCAGACAGATTTAACACGGAACCAACTGCTCCGAATTCGGAAAAAATATACAAACATTGGAAGTTAACATTCGAATACTATCTACGCACGTTAAATAACGGCCAAATCGAAAACAATGCGCAAAATCTTTTCGCTTTGATCAATTTTGTCTCGGCGACAATTTTCGAAATTATAAGCGACGCCACGGATTACAACGGCGCCATAGAAACGCTAGACGCTATTTATATGAAACCAACAAATATTGTATTTAACAGACATCAACTCCTGACAAGTAAACAGAAACCGACACAAACCATCGACGAGTTCATGCAACAATTGGAAGTATTCGCTAAATCTTGCGAATTTCAAGCGGTAAGTGCCGAGGAAAACAAAAAACAATATATACGGCACGCGTTCATTAGCGGCATCTCGTCTTCGTCTATCCGTCAGCGCCTACTTGAAAAACCTTTCTCGACGCTACAAGAGACATTTACAGTGGCTAGGTCCCTAGAACAAGCGGAGAAGCATATGGCCAGCTTCGATTACCACCCGAGCGTAACAGCTACCGTAGTTCAACCAGAAGAAACTCCCTTAGCCGCTGTAAAAGGAAATACATTACAAAAAGGAATTTGTTTCTTCTGTGGGAACACACGGCATGCACGGGCGATGTGTCCTGCGCGTAATGCCGAGTGTAGAAAATGTAAAAAAAATGGCCATTGGGCTAAGGTATGTAGATCATCCTCCTCTCCTGCTGCTGTGTTGTACGACCCGGACTCCCCCACCCCCCACCCAATCTCTCCTGACTAGGAACGGGTGCCAAAGACATCACCTACACCAAATGCGAAATAAATGGGCAGGTAGTGAATGCTATGGTAAACTCCGGCAGCGTGGGGACGTTCATTAGCAAAAATACAGCAAGAAAGCTGAAACTTTTTGTTATCCCCAAACTGAAAACCGTAGCATTGGCGGACCCGAATCATCATGCTAAAATCATCAGCGAAACTGTTTTTGACATCTCTCTAAACGGTAAAAATCACCACGCCATGACGGTGGAAGTAATTAAGGACCTGTTCACGGGTATGATTGTCGGAAAAGACCTTCTAAAACAATATAAAACTGTGATGTTGAAATTCGACGGTCCCAGGGAAGAACTTGTTATTGGAGCGATGGGTAAGAGTAACAGATTTCCATGTATCAAAATTTCTCCTCCTCCCCTCTTCTCTCATCTTTTTACTCGGACGACCCCTATTGCCACCAAATCTCGTCGTCTCCCATTCACTGACAACATTTTTATTAAAGAGGAAACTGCCAGAATGCTGAGGGAAGGTATAATAGAGCCCTCTATATCTCCTTGGCGAGCCCAAGTTTTAGTGACCTCTAACGAGAATAAAAAAAAAGAATGGTGGTCGACTACAGCGACACCATAAATAGATTTACAGAACTAGATGCCTATCCCATGCCTAACATTACTAAAATGATTGATGACATAGCTCGATACAACATTTTTACAACACTTGACCTGAAGTCTGCTTACCATCAAATCCCAATTAGTCACGCCGATCGGAAATACACAGCATTCGAAGTAAATGGAAAACTTTACCAATTTACTCGTATCCCTTTTGGAATCACTAACGGAGTGAGTGCCTTTCAAAGATGCATCGATGGTATTGTAGAAAGAGAAAAATTAACAGATACGTTTGTGTATGTAGACAATGTCACGATATGCGGAAAGGATCAACAAGAACATGATTTCAAAGGTTTTATAATGTAGCAAAAAAATGCAACATCACACTCAACCAAAGTAAGAGCATCATTTCTATTACTTCTATCACACTTCTTGGGTACACAATCCAGAACAACCAAATTACTCCTGATTACCTTAGGCTAAAACCACTCCTTGAAATGCCACCGCCTCTAAATTTACAGTCGCAAAAACGAATAATTGGTATGTTCTCTTACTATAGTAAATTCATTCGAAATTTTTCTGATAAGATACTGCCGCTGAACCATAACAGGGAGTTTCCACTACCCCCGTCTAATCTAAATTCTTTTCAGACGCTGAAGACCGACTTAAGTAATGCCACCCTTATAACTGTTGACCCGGACAAAGAATTTGTAGTGGAAACTGATGCCAGTAAATACTGCATTGCTGCTACGCTGAACCAACAGGGGAGACCCGTTGCATTCTTTTCTCGGACACTAAGCCCGAACGAAATTAGACATCACGCGGTCGAAAAAGAAGCTGCTGCGATTGTCGAAGCTCTTCGAAAGTGGCGACACTTCTTACTCGGGAGACATTTCAAAGTTATTACCGATCAAAAGAGCGTCAGTTTTATGTTCGATAATAAGAGAAAATCAAAAATTAAAAATGATAAGATATGTCGTTGGCGGATCGAACTATCACAATTCAAATTCAGCATTACTTACCGCCCAGGAACGGAAAATACAGCTGCTGATACGTTTTCTCGCATCTCGGCATTAACGCACACTTTGTAAGACCTCCGCGACTTGCATGCTACACTATGCCATCCTGGAGTCACGCGACTCAGCCATTTCATCCGGACAAGAAACCTTCCTTTCTCTTTAGAACAAATTAAAAACATAACAGACTCGTGCCCCTCCTGTCAGTATTTGAAACCTAAATTTGCCAGTTGTAACAAAGGAACACTCATACAGGCTATACTACCTTTCCAGCGACTAAACATCGACTTTAAAGGCGCTTTACCTACTTCTGTACGTGGTAACAAATACTTACTCACCATAATTGATGAATATACTCGCTTTCCCTTTGCCTTCCCCTGTAAGCATATGACTAGTAAAACCGTGATCCATTGCCTAAACCAACTATTTGCTATTTTTAGCATGCCCGATATGATACACACTGACCGGGCTGCCGACTTCCTTGCAGGAGAAATCAAAGATTACTTACGTGGCAAAGGTATCGCCACCTCTATAACAAGTAGGTATCACCTTGAGGGTAACGGGAAAGTTGAGAAGCTGAATGGAACTTTATGGAAGGCCATCCAAACGACCTTACACTCTAGCAACATGAAACTGCCTCATTGGGAAGATATACTACCAAACGCTCTCCATTCAATCAGGTCGTTACTATGCACTGCCACCAATACGACTCCTCATGAGAGAATGTTCAAATATAGTCGTAGATCTTCCTCCGGAACTTCTGTTCCCACATGGGCGAAACCAGGCCCAGTATATGTCAGAAACCATACTAAGTCTAGTAAGCTCGACCCTCCAGTAACCCCTGCTACCTTATTAGACATCAACCCCTACTATGCTCATGTACGACTACCCTCTGGTGCGGAAACTACTGTCAATGTGCGAGACCTGGCCCCTAACTCCTCAAACCAAGAAGACGAACACGATGAAAACAATACTGCAAGCCCTGAAGCCCGTAAAGAACCGCCACCTGACGAAAACAATATCGACGTGGAGGATAAGAATCCCTTACCTGATCCTGAACATATCCATACTAGCCACGATGTGGATGCCGAGAACAAAAATCTCTGTGAGTCAGTGCGGAGATCGTCCAGAAGCGGCGATTTCCAAGTAAATATAAGGACTTTTTAACCTAGTACTGAACAGACTAAATTTAACTTCTGTAATTCCATACTTAATTATTGTTGAAGGGGAAAATGTTATAATAAATTACTGTAACTCTTCAGGAAATGAATCATAGTTATTCCCCTTGGCCGGAACTAAGGATTCCGCCATATTGAATTTGCCAAACACGTGTATATATTTTAAGCTGATAAAACCTTTACGAAAGGCATTCTTATTCTTCTTTTATCATTTCAGACGCTACATGTTCAAGTCATTTCATATTATCGTTCATGTTTTCAATTCATGTTTGTTTTGTTTGTTTTAATATATTAAGTGTCTCTCTGTCTGTGTTACCACTCGAATACAGAATAAATAATGAAATAAAAAGTGAAAATATTAATAAATCGTTTAAGTTTGTCTCCAGCTGATCAAACACTAACTAAAAATATAAAAATACAACAGATTTCATGATAAAGATCTTACCATGAGGTTAACTGATAGTTATTAACAGACAAAAACACACACCATATAGTAAAGTTTATCTTTAAAAAGTTTTGCTAATATTTTTTATTAGGACAGTTAACCATTATATTACTTTCTTGCAAGTTTATTTTGTGGAGGATGTGTTAAATGTATTGGTGATTGAGAAGCAAGAGGTCACAAGTGAAAACGAAATATAACAATTTATGATAGTGAAAGGATGTAGATTTATTTACATAAATATACATGTGAAGAAATGAATATAGAAGGAATAAGAGTTCGTTGGCTAGAAAAAGGAATTAAGTAACGTTACTTGCGATTTATAAGACGATAGGTCAGGAGTGCTGGTTGAGTAGCCATGTCTACCAAAGTGACTCATTGGGAACATGTGGACTGATTATTTTTTTTTAGCTTGGATGAAGAATCTTAACTTAAAGTTTCTAATCCTTAGAATGAAACTAATATATATATATATATTAAGTATGTAACTATGTTCATGCAACTGTGTCTATTGATGTATGTATAATGTTGTTACAAATTTAAGAAAAAAATACATATATTTTGAATTGTGTTTATGTAACTATGTTCATGCAAATGTGTTTATTGATGTATATAAAACGTTTTTGCAAATTTCAGAAACAAAGGCTAATACATATATTTTGAATTGTGTCTATGAAACTATGTTCATGCAACTGTGTCTATTGATGTATATATAATGTTTTTACAAATTTCAGAAACAAACCTTAATACATATATTTTGAATTGTGTCTATGTAACGATGTTTATGCAAATGTGTCTATTGATGTATATATAATGTTTTTACAAATTTCAGAAACAAACCTTAATACATATATTTTGAATTGTGTCTATGTAACGATGTTTATGCAAATGTGTCTATTGATGTATGTATAATGTTTTTACAAATTTCAAAAACAAAGATTAATACATAAATTTGAATTCGGCTGTCTAGTGTGTCTCCGCCTGATCAAATAATAACTAAAAAACAGATTTCATGAGAAAAATCCTATCATGAGGGTAACTAATACTTCTTAACAGACACAGACACACAACTTATAGTAAAGTTTATTTTCAAAAAGTGTTGATAAAGTTTGGGTTTGCAAATATTCTGTCTAATTTTTGTTTTCTTAATTAGGGCAATTGCCTCTAGCACAAAAATTACATAACTTTCTTGCAAGTTTTCTGTGCTTTCAATGTATTTAAGAGACCCTTTGCACCACTTAATCTTCTATGAGATAAATCTATATCCGAGAGATCTTTTATGCGTCTGTTACTGTATGTATAATGATCAATCTTCTGTTTTATTAGTATGATCGAACAATATCGACTCTAGTAAGTCCATCTGCTTTCACAAATTTCGGAGACAACATTGATTTTAACCAATCATGCCTGACTCAGTTATATGTGTGATCCACTAAGACTCTTATAATTGTTACTTCTTTGCGAAAAGAGTTCCTCCTAATTGTTTTTTAATCTACATTCAAGTCAATAATGTTCATAGATGTTATATGCTACCAGGTGAGTGATGAGCTTTTATATTTATCTGTGTTCGATTGACTGTTATATTTATTAACCATGTAATAAAGTAAGGGTGTGGGTAGGTTGATGCCCCCCCCCCCGTTAGGAAGAAAGGCAAAACCACTTGGCATCAAGTTGTTTATTTAAGAAACCTCAAAACTCTGTGTGTTAAAGGTTAACAAAAACTGTATTTACTAACTGTTTATTTGAGTTCGATCAGATCTTTGAAGCGAGACATTGTGTTATTTTTGTAAATGATAATTTAGATTATGGACTGAGAATTGAATTTATAAACAAAATATTTATTAACCATGCTTCTGTGAGTTCATACCAAATCAACAGATACAACAACTATAGTTGTTATACATTGATAAAAAAATTTAAAAAAACGTTGCAATAGATTGATAGAACAACTATAGTTACGTTGGATTGATAAAGCAACAACGATTGTTGCTATTGATAAAACAACTATAGTTAACATCACTTGAAGAAGGTGCATAAAAGCTAATGACATATTATTTGGGTTGCAAACACTATGTGATTTTGAATATTTGGTCATGGTTACTAGTGAAAAGTATCCTCATGCCAGGTTTTTGTGACAAATCCCTATACTGAGAAACCTTAGACACTCAAGGATAGTGTCTAGTAGGAATTAAAAAGTGTGAGTTCTCATGTGAGTCACTAACTTTGATTTGTGAGAACCACTATATTTACACACTTCACAAGAATATGGGGGTTTCCACAGTATGAATTCTCATATGTCTAACTAACTTTGATTTTTGAGAACAAGAATATCTGCACAGTTCACAAGAATATGGCTTTTCTTTTTTTTTATTTAACATCAGTAAGTTTTAAGATATAAAGGGGCTCCCTCCTGGAGCTAACACTTGATTCTGTTATGTTTTAAATTTATATCCGAAGGCACTTTGAAAGGCCAGGTGCTCCTATCAAACCGGTATAATGTTTATTTTTTTTCAGAGACCATGTTGCTTTTAGATCATTTTTTAGGTCCTGATATTTTATCTTTTCCCGTTCAGCTCTATTAAGGCCAAAGTCGTTTGGAACTGTGACATCGATAATGAGTGCAGTCCTTTCGGGCTTGTTCCATATTACTATATCTGGCTTGATGGCCTTGTCTTTTGTGTATCTGCCCGCCTGTATGTCTTTGTCATAGAACACGATCACTTTTCCGTTTAATGTTATCGGTGGTGGTTCATGTTCTCAGATGTTCGTCGATCTGTCAAGTTGCATCTCTCCACAGATCTTCCAATGGGGTACTTACATACTTTGTTGTGACGGGCAGTGTAAAGGCCATCTGCCAATAAGATTGGACATGCAGACATTAGGTGGCTTGGTCTCTCAATTGCTGAGTGGCAAAACCGGCATTGGCCATTTGCTTGTAGGCCAGCCATTTTTTGGAATCAATTTGTGAGTAAGCCCTGATCTTGACTGGCTACAATAAGTCTTTCCTCATTAAATGGAAGTCTCCCGCTCTTGAGCCATTGGAGTGAAGCATCTTTGTCTATATATTCCTGTTTAAGCTCCTCTAGGAACTTTCCTGCTATTTTATTTTGTTCCCATCCTTGTTTTTTTTGTGTGTGTCTATCTCGATTTCGGTGTATTTCTTTCTCTTTTTCTTGCAATCTGTGTTGCTGGTTCATCATATACCTCGGCAGTATTTTCCAGTATGGCACCTCCAAAGTTTTCAGCAAGCTTTGTGACTGAGGTTTGTTGGGGTAGGCGTTCATGGTGGTCCCTCACTATTTCTATTGACATATCTGTTGAGCTTTTAATATACTGCCCCATGCTTACTATGGTGGCTCGATATGCATGGTTTATTACCGAGGCCACCCTCTCTTCGTGATAGGTATATCCTGTCCATACATTGGTTTCGATATATTATTTTATATAAGGTTAGGAGTTTCCTGGTCGTTGTATCTAACCTATTGATATTGCATTGAGGCCAACCAATTACATTCTCCTCTATACCGAGGTACTTATATGTTGCATCCTCTCCTAGATCTTCAATAAAGCAATCATTGAACCGAATATTTTCGGATGTAGTCTTTTTTCTTTTTTTTATTGTGCATTTGGCACATTTGTCAAATACAAACTCCATGCAAACATCCTCTGTGGAAGTCTTTACATTTTCTATCAGAGAGACAAGCTGTTTTTCTGTCTCTGCATAGAGTTTGAGATCGTCCATAAAAAGTAGATGATTTACTCTTTTACTTTTTTCTTTTTTTCTTCCTTTACAAAGATTGTGCCAAGCATCATATTTTTAGGAGTTTGTTGAATGGGTCAATAGTAAGGCAGAAGAGCAGTGGTGACAGACTACCACCTTGAAATATACCTCGCTGGACACTGAGATTTGAAGTGTCTATTGTCCCTTCCATGTGGTGTAGTGCAATTGATGTTTGCCACATGGCCATTTGTTTTTTAAGGAATGTCCTTATGTTCTCATTGACATTATATATCTCCAAAAATCGCAGTATCCAGGAGTGAGGCACACTATCGAATGACTTTTTGTAGTCTATCCAAGACATTGACAGGTTCCTTTGACGCTTTTTGCAGTCCTCTCGGATGGTTTTGTTGAGAAGTTGGTCTTTGTACCAAGTTTATTCCTGGTAAATCCCTTTGGTTCGTTTTCAAGGTATTTGCCATCGGTCAGGTGTTGATAGATTGCATCTGCAATCATTCCTGTAAGCTACTTGTATGTGGTTGGGAGGCAGCAGATAGACCCGTATTTATTAGGCAAGTGAGTCTCTTGGGTCTTGAGTATCAGAGTCGTTTTGCCAAGAGTTAACCACTCCGGTGGATCTTCCTCGCCGCTAACAACACGAGTAAATGCCTGCGCATAATGTTCATGAAGTGCTGTGAGTTTTTTAAGCCAGAAATTGGGAATCTGGTCAATTCCTGGGATTTTAAATTTGCTGAAGTGGATGATTTTTTTCTTATAGCATCTTTCGTGATATTTAGTGGTAGCATATTCTAGAAGTGTAAGCCATGCTTAGTTCCAAAACAGTTTCAGATGGTTCGTTGTTCTAAACAAGTCTTGAGGGGTGACTGGTTTGCAGTAGACAGAACAGTTTCCGATGGTTCGTTGTTACACACAAGTCCTGGGAGGTGACTTGTTTGAAGTAGACAGTTCCACGGAGCAAAATATTCTTACCGTGTCGAGACGGAAAAAAACATGTGAAATTGCTACATACAAGATTTAATATTTATGGACCAATTCTGGTTTCTGATTGGTTGGTAGCAGAACGTGAATTCATTCGATTCGTCAGTTCCTAGCAGCATCGTTTATAAATAGAATCGTCCGACTGTGTGGAATCATACCCCATTATAACACTGTTGTGATGGGATGTGTCTCCTAGCGGCTTCGGCTGCAGGGAGACAGGGTAGTACACGTCCAGGATTCGTCACTTGACACTCAGCCCAACAGGTGAGGGGCCGGGAACTGGCCCAGCACCTGTTGAACTAAAGTACACTGCCTGGGTAATACCTAGGAGGTCCACTCTCCCAGGCCTTGCCACTGGGCTTTCCGGTGGGGAAGGTTATTGCTTGCTGCCTGAGGCACTCACACCGGGGTTACTCGGGCAATTTTTAAAATTGCAGGAGTGCCCCTCCTTTAGAGGAGCCTGCGGGGTTCCCACTTTCCCGGCCTTGTGCGACATATTGCTGAGGTGGGCAATAATTAAATATTTACCCCATTATAGCTCCACAATATTGCAACATCCTCCCTATTTTTTTTATAATGGGGAAGTCCCTTGTGTACGTTCTGATCAAAAATAAATAAAAGCCATTTCTTAAATTTGATTATGTAGTTTTGTAAAAAAAAAAAAAAAAACGCATACATATAAATAAATATACATAAAAATAAACATACATGCAGTTTAAAGAGTTTTTTGTTAATTAAAACAATGCAAAAAAGATAGGACATTTTTGAAAAAAAAGAAAACTAATGTGCACAAAAAATAAAAGAAGTCAATTGTAATTTCTGCGCACCTTAAAATAAGCATGCAAAAAGTATTTTTTCGAAAAGGAAAATTACAACAAGTTTTTTTGTTCTTTTTTCAAGTGACTTTCTCTTTTTTATTTCAGCAAAAGTATTAGTTACGCATTAGTAGGTTAAAGTTTTAATACAAATAAAATGGATATAGTTTAATGCCTTGTCCAGCACTATTTTTCTTCATATATAGACATGTATATACATACAGAGCCGTGAAAAAAAAATTATTCAGCTGAATCCCCCAACAAGTTTGGAGAAAAACGCTTTAACTTTATTCTTGTTGCGGGTTTGGTGAATACATCAGCGATATTTTGTTATGATGATATGTAATTCAATATAATGGATTCCGTTTTCACCTGGTTTTTTATGAAATGGTATTTTATATCTATATGCTTAGATCTTTGGTTGATTATCCTGTTCTGTGCTAAGACTATACTGGCTTGATTATCACAATGAGTTACTACGGGGCTTTTAGTTAATTCTGGCTCTAAAATAGTCTTTAGGATATTTTAAAGGTAGAGTGCTTCCAGGGTCGTGTGTGTGATCGCGATAAATTCTGCTTCACACGTCGAGAGAAATACAATCTGTTGCTTTTAAGATTTCCATGAAATAATAGGCCCATTTTCTGAGAGTCTGAAACAATATCCAGATATACTCTTGCGATCTTCATCGTTTCCCCAATCTCAATCCGAAAAACCTCCTAATTTTAGGGGATTTCTTGATTTTCTAAATACTAACTTCTGTTCTTTTTAAATAAGGCAGGACTTGTTTAGCTCTGTTTAAATCCTTCATTGTCGGTCGTGATAATTTTTGTGAGTTTTGTTACTGTATAGCATATGTCGGGCCTGGTTGCAGTCATTAAATATATAAGACTACCTATAATTTCGCGGTACTGTTTGTTATTTATTATTTCAGATTCTGTGTGTATATTTTTATTAATATCATTTTCGACTGGTGTAGAGCGTTTCTTGCACTCTCCCATTTCAAATTTTAATAGTATTTTGTCGATGTATATCGATTGAGTCATCGTAACAAGTCCTTTGCTTTGAGTAAATTCTACCCCCCAGAAACCAGGATATTTTTCCGAGATCGGTCATTTAGAATCTTTTACTTAATTAGTTCTTAACATCAGTTAACATTATGTCACAATTTGATGCGATTAAAATACTATCGCCCCACAAAACCAAAATCAGTAGTTTATCGTCTTTCTGTTGGGTATATAAACAGGGGTCTACAGCGCATTGTCTAAATTGTTGTTTAATAATATTTTTTTTTTCCTCGTACATATGTTTATTTATCCACCGAGTTGATAGCAAAAATTACGAATTATACTCATTTTTAGTTCGTGTGAGGGGAATCTATCACCATACTTTCCCTTAAACACGTCCGTTGGACTTTTATTAAGTACAATACTTAATAGTTTTTTTTTTTTTTTTTTTTTTTTATTATTTTTTTTTTTAATGGAGAGTAGAAAACGCATTGTGGATGCGTTATCGGCAGCTCCTGTTACTCTCGCTTCTTCTTATTTGTCCCTCAGTCCTCATTTTTTTAAATGAGTGATTTTTCGGACAAAGGGAGAAGAAAAAGCTGTTTTCTAGGTTGGCAGTATTTTTGCGAACAGTTGGCTGAGATGGCGGAAATTTTCTGTTTCTATGTCTATCCTTGTAGCCATGTCACTAGTAAGGGTGCTGGAGGTAAACGTTTTGTCTGGGCTGACGTTATCCGCCTGATAGTCAGGGACCCGAACCTTGGATTAACCACTAAGGAGGCTGTCCTATCAGCAGGTGCAAAGTACTGGGGCTGCTGTATTGCCATTTGGTGAATGGATTCTGGACCATGCAGTAGCTTCTGGTGGGGCCTCTCGATGCCATACTAGTGGGTAATTGTTACGGCTTTACCTTATCATTAACTACAAATAAAAAAAATAAAAAATTCTTCGTTTCTTTTTCTCTCTTAATTTCCCCTCTCTGTCCTGCTCTAAGTAAATCTGTCGACCTAGTCCACAAATTCCAAAATTTCATCATGACAAGTTTCAAGAAAAAATACACGATTAAACCCGGTTCCCCAACTTCCAACGTAGACCCCTACTACCATGTCTCCTTCTCCAACATCAGGGGTCTTCGTTCTAACCTTCCAGAGGTTGAAACCCAATTACAGGAGACTAAACCAGACCTTTTATTTTTAAGTGAAACTGGCATTGGACAGGCTATTTCCCTAGATGAGTTTGCAATTTCAGGATACTCTAACTTAACTTCTAAATCTGACCCCCAAGATCGCCATGGGCATGGAATATGTGCCTATATTAAAGATAGCTTTCCATGTGGGAGGGACATCTCCAGGGAAGATCCTAACTTACCCTATATGTGCTTCCGGGTTGCTTTAGCGCACACTACTGCATTTATATTTACTCTCTATCGCCCCCACAACAGTGGAGTTACTATCTTTCAAAGCATATCTGAGAAAATTGACCAAGTCCTTTCTACTTATCCTTCAGCTAACATTCACGTATGTGGAGACTTCAATGTTCACAACGTTGAATGGTTGACCCACTCAAACAAGACCGATGATGAGGGGAGGTTCTGTCATGATTTCTCCATTGCCTATGACCTCACTCAGATTGTTCAGGAACCTACCCGTGTGCCCGATAATGACGGCCAGTATGCGAGCCTACTAGACCTTTTTATCACAACTTGCCCTGAACTATGTTCAGTTTCTGTTCTGTCGCCTCTTGGATCTTCCGACCACTCTGTTGTATCAATTAAGATAAAAATGAAATGTAATAAGTCCCCAGATGTACCTCTTCATCGTACAGTATATCGATACACTAAGGCTGACTGGGATAGCTTCCGTACATTTATATCTGATCTACCTCTGCATTCCATGTTTAAAAAGGATGTGTCCTCTATAGTATTAGACCTAACTGAATGGTTAATTGTAGGTATTGACCATTTCATACCCTCTAAAAAGTTTCAGCAAAAACCTAACAGCCAGCCATGGTTCTCTCCAGAATGTGCTGCTGCCATTGCGCACAGAAATCACTTTTTCCACTGCTTCAAACGTAATAGATGTATGGAAACTAAAGCCGTTTTCAGGACTGCCAGCAACCATTGTAAGAAAGTAATAAGGAACGCAAGAGAGTTGTATGCTCAATCTGTTAAGTCCAAAGTAGCTGAGCAGCGGCTTGGTTCCCACCAGTTTTGGCAAATAGCAAACAGAATCCTGAACAGAAGCGTGTGCTCCATCCCAACTATTATCAATGGACCTGAGGTAATCTCGTCAGCATCAGACAAAGCCAAACTCTTTGTCAAGAACTTTGCAGCAGATTCTACCCTTTGCGACCAAGACCGCCAACCCCCAATATTTCCTCCTGTATCAGAAAACACGCTATGTGATATACGTATATCTGTACGTGATGTTGCGAAGCTAATCAAAAACCTTGATTCGAGTAAAGCAACTGGCCCTGATGGTATTCCAATTATAGTACTCAAAGAACTTCAACCTGAATTAGCGCCCATACTTACAAAACTGTTTAAACGTTGTCTTAAGGAGAATAGTTTCCCATCTCCCTGGAAAACCTCATCAGTATGCCCTGTATTTAAGAATTCAGGTGATCGCTCATCCCCCTCTCAGTACAGGCCAATAAGTCTCCTGTGCGTCATGAGTAAGTTGCTAGAATCTGTGTTAAATACAGAAGTAATCAAACATCTCAACAAAAATAACCTTCTTAGTGACACTCAATATGGTTTCCGTTCTGCTAGATCTACAGCAGATGTCATTACAGTTATATCGCATAGGATTAGCAAATCTCTCGACGGTGGCAATCTTTCTAGAGCAATTGCTCTTGACATATCTAAAGCCTTTGATAGGGTATGGCATAAAGGTTTACTTCATAAGATCGCTAGCTATGGTATAGCTGGAAAAGTCTTCTCAATTATTAAATCATTTCTTTCTGATAGGTTCATAAGAGTAGTAGTTGAGGGGCAAAAATCAGAAGCTCACAGTATTAATGCCGGTGTCCCTCAGGGATCCATCCTGGGCCCAACTCTTTTCCTGATCTACATTAATGATCTTCCAAATCATATCCTTACATCATTTGTAGACATTTATGCTGACGACACTACCATTTATGGTACCACATCTAAGACAGTAAACGACCAAGTTCTCTCCAATTCTCTCTCCTCTGATCTTGAGCACGTAGTACAATGGGGAAAGGAGTGGCTGGTTACTTTTAATGCATCTAAAACCAAGCTTCTCTCTTTACATCATCAACATTCTAATCCACATTTGTCATCAATTGAAATGAATGGCTCTCGTCTTCAGGAGGCCTCAAGTTTTGACAAGCTTCTGGGCTTGACCATTACTCCTGATCTTAAATGGAACACGTATATCAAATCTGTTGCCAAGGCCGCTGGAAAAATGGTGGGATCTTTCTATCGATCCAGTAGATATCTCACTGCTGATGCTATTCTCTACCTATATAAGAGCCAGGTACGTCCAAGGATGGAATACTGTTGCCACATCTGGGCAGGAGCTGCTAGAAAGGACTTGTCCTGCCTTAATAGAGTTCAAAATAGACTTCGTAGCCTCGTAGGAGATGTCCTTTTCTCCTCCTTGCAACCTCTATCTCACAGAAGAGATGTTGCGAGTTTGTCTCTGATGTATCGTTATTTTCATGGAAAGTGTTCAACTGAGCTTCAATCTATGGTCCCTCCTCGCCAAACTTTCACAAGAAACACTCGTCTAGCTGTAAACACTATCAATAATTTCCCCCACTCTTTATCTGTGGCTAAACCTAAACGTAGATTCCATGAACAAAGCTTCTTTCTTAGAACTGCACGCCTGTGGAATTGTCTTCCGTTTTCCTGCTTTCCGGCTGACTACAATATGGTTGTGTTCAAGTCTAAAGTAAATAAGTTCTTGATGAGCCGTTCCATATAAGTTATTAAATTTACCAAATTTTCATTACTAATGATTACTATATTGACCAATTTCTACTGTACACTCTTTAACCCTTATCCTTGAGTGGCCTCTGGGCCTTGATAATGTGGTGATGCCTTTGTAAAAAAAAAAAAAAAAAAAAACACTGAGAACTCTGCTTTAGACCATATAATGACTTTTTAAGTCGCCACACGCTATTTTTCATTATAAATCCCTCTGGAGGGGTAATATAAATTTCACAGTCTATTCGGGCATTCAAATAAGCATTTTTTACGTCCATTTGATGGATGTTTAGGTCATATTGAATGTTTTGATTCGGATCCATCGAAATAAAGACGCACGCTGGGCGCATAATCTCTAGAAGTGTAAGTCATGTTTAGTTTAAAAATATATTTTCCGTACAAGCTGCCACAAATCAAGGTGCAAATATAAACTTTAGCCCCAATAAATCAAAACTGGTATACCCGAATGGAACTGTATTCGACATTAAAGAAAATGGAAGACTATATTATTTAAATAGTGTAGTCCCATCGATAACCGCCTGCCATGATCTACAGACATGGCATAAAATTCTTGGACATTGCAATATTCCTGATATCAAAAGGTTGCCGACTGTAGTTGATGGAATGAAAATACAAACATCAAAAACTTCAACTGCGACGTCTGTACGCAAGGGAAAATGACAAACTATTAAAGCAAGATACCAGACAAAAAGGCCAAAAAATCCTATCAATGGTGCATTGTGACTTGAATGGTCCCGTAGAACCGATGACCAGAGAACATTATAGATATATGAATACGTCCATTTGATGGATGTTTAGGTCATATTGAATAGCAATAGTCGATTTGATAATCTTTTTATATTGTCGATCACAAAAAAATCGGGTCGCCTTCTATTTCTTTTGGGATATGTTTCTACTTTATGATCATCATCATCATGGACACTCTTGTCTCCGTTATTTTTATTGTCTTCGTTTGTTTTAATTATTTGAGGGAATATAATTTCATCTTCTTCATATGACGGGGTTTCGTCTGTAAAATTAAACGTGTCTGTGAATTTTACACATCGAATTCTTTTTATTTTTATTTTTGGAAAAATACTAAATTGGCTGGACTGTTTTTATCGTATCCAAGAAATATACCTCTGTCGGCTTTAATATTCAATTTTCTGCTACCTTAGCTCTTAGCCGCACTTGCTTATGGAGTGAATAGTCGGTTTTAAGTTCATTCATCTTCTTTTTTAATGTTTCCCCTGGGCTGTCACATAACAGAAAGGCAGATATCTGGGATGTTCCCTTTCTGAGTTTTAAGATTTTCTGCTGTAGCCTACTTTTCAAGACTGATTCTATTGTTGTGACCTGAAATTCTTCCTATTTTTTTCTCTTTATGATGCGGCTAAAGTTTCCTCTGCATATACACTGCTGCCCCAAAAGTTGCATGGTTTATTTCAGTTAATGACGCATTAGTTGGGACAAGTTTTGTGAGAGCATCATTCATTTTCGTAACAAGGATCTTGAAGGCTTTGGTACAATTTATTTTCACCAGTCTGGGTCGATCTTCAACAGCGAGGCATCGGGCCATTTCTATTGTTAGCCAGTTCTTCTTCCAGCTTCATCTGGTTTGCATCCAATATCATGTTTACAGGTGGGGCATTGCAGTGTTGTTTTTGCCCATATTTTAGTTGAGATATTTTCAGGGGTGAGCCTTGAGGAGAGTTACCGTTGTTTATTGGGCGTTGCCCTCGATAATGTGTTTCCTCTGTCAATGTTAAGTCTGGGACTATGTCGGGTAGTTGAGGTGAAGTGGGTTCTGGAAAGAGGGATGGGGTTGCTTATTGGGCAGATGTCATCTTAAATAATTAAGCGAATATCTCTAATCATACTGGAAATCTGCTCTGAAGGGAGGATTTCTTTTTTTTTATTTAACTTCAGTAAGTTTTAAGATATCAAGGGGCTCCTTCCTGCAGCTAACACTTGATTCTGTTATGATTTAAATTTATATCCGATTGCTCTTTTAAGAATAGATGCTGTAAAATCAGAGAATTAAACTCTTAATTCACATTCATATTGTTTAAATGTTTAATATTATTCTATGGAAAAAGTATCCTCATGTCAGGTTGTTCTGACAAACACCTGTAACAGAGAGACCTTAGACACTCGAGGATAGTGTCTAGTGGGCATTCGAGTTCTTTTTCCCCTTTTTTCTTCATTCATTTTTCGTAAAGTTTTTCTTCTAGGGGGTGGGACATCCAACCAGATGTCTGACATTTACCCCTATTTTAGTGAATCCAACCAAGAGATCTTTTCAGGATTTTAGCTGTCCCTTTCAGTGCAATCGTTTGTACCTCACTTGCACTTGGTTCACCAGGTAGGCTTGCTATGTACTTTAAAAGTTCTTTTTCATAAGCCCAGTTGCTCCTATAATGACTGGTATAATTGAAACGTCTTTTAATTTCCAATTTCGTTTCATATCATACATAAGTCCTTGATACTTTGTTATCTTTTCCCTCTCAGCTTTGTTAAGCCCTGTATCATTGGATACACTGACCTCTATTACGGTCGATTTTTTGTTTGCTCTGTCCCAAATCACCATATCTGGTTTAATAGCTGCGTGTTCAAGATATGTACCAGTGGGGATTATTTAGTCATAGTGAATGGTGTAGTTGTCATTCCCAACTGTTCGTTCGGGTATATGTTCCCAGGAGTTTTTACTACACTGAATGTTGAGTTTCTTACATATCTTCCAGTGAAGGTATTTGCAAACTCCATTATAGCGATCTGTATAATAACCATCTCCAAGTAGGACTTTGCAACTAGAAATCAGGTGGCCCACACTCTAAACCTCAGTGCTACAGAACCTGCATTTATTATTGTTGCTTAGACCACTCGTCTTTTTGAAGGCGTTCATCATCAGACCTTGGTCTTGTGCAGCCAATATCAGATTCTCTTAGTCGTAATGGAGGGATCCTCTTTTGAGTCAGTCCAGGGAACCATCCCTATCGATATATTCTTGGGAACTGGCTAGTGTATTTTTTCCGACTTTTCTGGGCTATGTCAGTGGCAGGCTTGTTTGGATTCTCAGCATCATTTGTAAGGCAATCCTTTCCAAAATGAGTGGCAAGTTGTGTTATAGATGTTTTACTATTTGCTCGGTTCTGATAATGCTCTTTAATTTTCATAAGCTTGGGGTTACAGGAATTTATTATGTACTGACCTATGCTGACGATTGTGGTTCTGTGTTGATGATTGACTTCCGAGAATCCCATACCTCCTTCTCGCCTGGGTAGGTACAAACGAGGCATGCACTGGTTTCGATAAATAACTCAGTACAAGGTTAACATTTTCGTTGTCAAGCCAATTTATGTCTTTCTGAGGCCAGTCAATAATGCCAAAACTATATATTTTAGTACTGGCATGGCAAGTTGGTTAATTGCCGTAACTTTGTTCTTGTTTGTGATTTCAGTTTTGCAGATTTTTCTTACCCGGTGTAGATATTCTTGGCTTAGTTTTTCTCTCATCTTGGAATGCTGGATGGACTCATTTTCATCAATGCCGAGGTATTTGTATGTTTCCTGTTCATCCAGTTCTCTGATTACACTATTTTCATCGTGCTGTATATTTTCAGTAGATATCTTCTTGCCAACTTTCAGAGTACATTACCACACTTATCTAGCCCGAGATTGATTTTGATGTCATTAGAAAAAGTGTGGACAATTTTCAGTAGATCATCTGAATCCTTATCCGAGCTAGCATAGAGCTTAAGATCATCCATGAAAAATAAATGGTTTATTACCTTGGAGGATTCTCTTTAGCGGCTGTAGCTTAGATTATAAGCACCTTGGAAGTTCTTTAGAAGCTTACTTAGAGGCTCAATTGCCAGGCAAAATAGTACAGAAGATAAACTGTCTCCTTGGAAGATTCCTTTTTTTATTTTTATATTTGGAATGGATATCCTTCCCCTGCTATGGTTTAAGGTAATGGATGTTTGCCACCCCTTCATTTTGGCAGCTAAAATTTCTCATATAGTCGGGTGGATTTTGTATAATTGGAGGCATTTTAGTATACACGAATGGGGTACACTATCAAATGCTTTCTGATAATCTATCCATGCCATATTTAGATTTCTTTTCCTGCAATCTTCCAAAATGGTCTTATTGATGAGCAATTGATCTTTGGTGCCCAGGCAGTTTTTCCTACATCCTGTTTGTTCTGCCTCAAGATAATAACCGTTTTAAAGATGTTCATATATGCTGTCAGCTGTTAATCCAGTGAATAGCTTGTAAGTCGTGGTTAGACAGCATATTGGGCGATATTTGCTGGGGTTTTGGTTTCTGTGCTTTTAACTATTAAGCTTGTATCGGCTTTTAATATCCATGATTGTGTCGCTTCATAAGCTTTCAACATTCTGGTGAAACATCTGCTATAATGATCATGCAATGCTGTTAGCTGTTTTAACCAGAAGTTAGATATGTTGTCGATGCCAGGGTTATTGTGATTTGAAGCTCGTGCCAGCTTGGATCTTATATTATCTGGCGTTATTTCTGGCTCTGGTATTTCTCTTTTATTTTTATTTGCACTGATAATATCCCCGATCCACTGGGCCTCTTCGTTATGTACTTCCTCTTTTTCAAATAAGGGTCTCCAGTAATCGTCTAATTCCTGTTTACATGGGGGATCTTGGATTTTAATTTTCCCCAGTGTGAGTTCTCATATGTGTAACTAATGATGATTTGTGAGAACAAGAATATCCGCACACTTCACAAGAATGTGGCTTTTCCCCAGTGTGAGTTCTCATATGTATAACTAATGATGATTTTCGAGAACAGGAATATCCACACATTTCACAAGAATGTGGCTTTTCCCCAGTGTGAGTTCTCATATGTGTAAGTAATGATGATGTGTGAGAAAAAGAATATCCACACACTTCACAAGAATGTGGCTTTTCCCCAGTATGAGTTCTCATATGTCTCACTAATATTGATTTTTCAGAACAAGAATATCCACACACTTCACAAGAATGTGGCTTTTCCCCAGTGTGAGTTCTCATATGTCTCACTAATGATGATTTTCGAGAACAAGAATATCCACACATTTCACAAGAATGTGGCTTTTCCCCAGTGTGAGTTCTCATATGTTTCACCAATGATGATTTGTGAGACAAGAATATCCACACATTTCACAAGAATGGGGCTTTTCCCCAGTGTGAGTTCTCATATGTCTCACTAATACGTATTTTTCAGAACAAGAATATCCACACACTTCACAAGAATGTGGCTTTTCCCCCGTGTGAGTTCTCATATGTGTAACTAATGATGATTTGTGGGAACAAGAATATCTACACACTTCACAAGAATATGGCTTTTCCCCAGTGTGAGTTTTCATATGTGACACTAAACATGATTTGCGAGAAGAAGAATATCCACACACTTCACAAGAATGTGGCTTTTCACCAGTGTGAGTTCTCATATGTCTCACTAATGTTGATTTGTGAGAATAAGAATATCCACACACTTCACAAGAATGTGACTTTTCTCCAGTGTGAGTTCTCATATGTGTAACTAATGATGCTTTTTGTGAACAAGAATATATACACACTTCACAAGAATATGGCTTTTCCCCAGTGTGAGTTCGCATATGTGACACTAAATGTTATTTGCGAGAACAAGAATATCCACACACTTCACATGAATGTGGCTTTTCCCCAGTGAGTTGTCATATGTGTCACTAATGCTGATTTGTCAGAACAAGAATATCCACACACGTCACAAGAATGTGGCTTTTCCCCAGTGTGTGTTCTCATATGTGTCACTAATACTGATTTTGTAGAATAAGAATATCCACACACTTCGCAAGACTGTGGCTTTTCTCCAATGTGAGTTCTCATATGTGTCACTAATGATGACTTGTGTGAACAAGAATATCCGCACAGTTCACAAGAATGTGGTTTTTCCCCTGTGTGAATTCTTATATGTCTCACTAAATTTGATTTTTCAGAAAAAGAATGGCCGCACACTCAACAAAATATTGCTTTTCCTTAGTGTGAGTTCTCATATGTTTCACTAATACTGATTTTTTAGAACAAGAATATCCACAGAATTCACAAGAATGTGGCTTTTTCCCAGTGTGAGTTCTCATTTGTATCACTAACTTTGATTTTTCAATAAAAGAATATCCACACACTTCACAAGAATGTCGCTTTTCCTCAGAGTGAGTTCTCATATGTATCACTAATTTTGATTTTTAACACAAAAATAGCCACACACTTCACAATAATGTGGCTTTTCTGTAATGTGTATATTCATATTTAAAATAAATTGCTCCTGGCGCAATGATCACAACCAAGTTATAAGCAATATGAGATTTTATCCTGATGTTTTCATTTTTAATCAGGAGTTGTTGATGCAAGCTTGATTTTATGCTAATCAAATTTCAATTTCTATCACTTAATTGATTGGATAAGTGATATTTCGTAGTGTAAATAGCTGTTTTATGGAAGTTAGATTTTATTCTTTAGAAATTTTAATTTTATGATTTTTCATTCGTTTGATAAGAGATATTTCGGAGTGAAAAATTTATAATATTCTATTTTTTAAATGAGCATTTTTTTCTGAAATGTAAAATTTGATATCTTATGATTTATGAAAACATTAAACAGAAATTTCACAAATTTAAATATGTGTTCTTATCGCTATTTGCTAAACAATCCAGAAAAAAAAACTCTTCACACATATATGTCTAATAAAGTTGTCTGCTACCATTTTTGTTGTCATCCATGTAAGGAAATAATTGTATATAGAATACTGTTTAAGAAGGATGGTCCCTTAATATTCATTAAAAACATTCAAGCAGGAACGTCTGCAAATAAAAAATAAATGAAATTAACTATTTAATATCATTGTTTATTTTAATCGTGCCAACAAAACAGGAAACATAACTTTATAAAACATTTAACAATCACAGAAATAAACACTTAATTCACATTCATATTGTTTAGATGTAAAATAATATTCACAGTGTTTTGTAATAGATAAAGGGATTTTGTAATTAATAAAGTAAAATAAACAATAATATAGTAATACTTTGTAGGAACAATAAACATACAATTACCATAGTTGCTACTGATAATAATAAAAATATATTGATAACAATATATATATAATAAGTTTATATTACAGGAACGTGAATTAAAATACTCAGGAAATTAAAGTTAATAATACAAATCAATATATAATCTAGTTATTTAGCAATGGATAATAATATGGTCTTTTAAAATAGCTTTCATTTTAAGCCATATGTGTGGAAAGATAGCCGCTTATTTATTATGTGTTTGCTATTACACTGGATATTTTCCTAACATTACATATTTATTAATACTAAGAATAACATTACATATTTGTTAATACTTATAATAACATAACATATTAGTTAATACTATAATAGCGAATTTCATGGAACACATTATGTTCTTACTTTTTTTACTTTTATTTTTAGAAATCAACGGATTTTCATTCAACAAATTTTTTCATCCAATGCTTTTGAATGCATTATTATAATTCTTATATTTTATTATACAAATGATATCAGCAATTGTAATAATCGATTATCAGAATTTTATTTTTTTAATTAACGTCTGGTAATACATATTTGTATACCATATACATTATTTTCTTATTATTGTATATATTCTTAGTAGTTATTTTAATTTTTATAAAATAATTTCTTAATTTTTTTAAATTCAAGAAATTGTTACTAGCATTCAACAAATTATTTCATCCAACTTTTTTAGCATATTTTATTTATTCGTATATTTTTTAAATTTTTTTAATGATTTGTATCCTAATTATTTTCACCTTCTAATAGTATAAATTATTAAAATGTATTAATGTTGAAAACTTAGTATGAATTTAAATATGGCCAGTGAAATTCAACTATTCAACTCATCGTCTACGAACTAATCTTCTCTCTTTATTCTGCATATTAATTATTTTCACCTTCTAATAGTATAAATTATTAAAATGTATTAATGTTGAAAGCTTAGTATGAATTTAAATATGGCCTGTGAAATTCAACTATTCAACTCATCGTCTACGAACTAATCTTCTCTCTTTCTTCTGCATATTAATTATTTTCACCTTCTAATAGTATAAATTATTAAAATGTATTAATGTTGAAAGCTTAGTATGAATTTAAATATGGCCTGTAAAATTCAACTCTTCAACTCATCGTTTACGAACTAATCTTCTCTCTTTCTTCTGCATATTAACTATTTTCACCTTCTAATAGTATAAATTATTAAAATGTATTAATGTTGAAAGCTTAGTATGAATTTAAATATGGCCTGTAAAATTCAACTCTTTAACTCATCGTTTACGAACTAATCTTCTCTCTTTCTTCTGCATATTAATTATTTTCACCTTCTAATAGTATAAATTATTAAAATGTATTAATGTTGAAAGCTTAGTATGAATTTAAATATGGCATGTGAAATTCAACTCTTCAACTCATCGTCTACGAACTAATCTTCTCTCTTTCTTCTGCATATTAATTATTTTCACCTTCTAATAGTATAAATTATTAAAATGTATTAATGTTGAAAACTTATTATGAATTTAAATATGGCCTGTAAAATTCAACTATTCAACTCATCGGCTACGAACTAATCTTCTCTCTTTCTTCTGCATATTAATTATTTTCACCTTCTAATAGTATAAATTATTAAAATGTATTAATGTTTAAAACTTAGTATGAATTTAAATATGGCCTATGAAATTCAACTCTTCAACTCATCGTCTACGAACTAATATTCTCTCTTTCTTCTGCATATTAATTATTTTTACCTTCTAATAGTATAAATTATTAAAATGTATTAATGTTGAAAACTTAGTATGAATTTAAATATGGCCTGTGAAATTCAACTCTTCAACTCATCGTCTACGAACTAATCTTCTCTCTTTCTTCTGCATATTAATTATTTTCACCTTCTAATAGTATAAATTATTAAAATGTATTAATGTTGAAAGCTTAGTATGAATTTAAATATAGCCTGTGAAATTCAACTCTTCAACTCATCGTCTACGAACTAATCTTCTCTCTTTCTTCTGCATATTAATTATTTTCATCTTCTAATAGTATAAATTATTAAAATGTATTAATGTAAAAAGCTTAGTATGAATTTAAATATAGCCTGTGAAATTCAACTCTTCAACTCATCGTCTACGAACTAATCTTCTCTCTTTCTTCTGCATATTAATTATTTTCACCTTCTAATAGTATAAATTATTAAAATGTATTAATGTTGAAAGCTTTGTATGAATTTAAATATGGCCTGTGAAATTTAACTCTTCAACTCATCGTCTACGAACTAATCTTCTCTCTTTCTTCTGCATATTAATTATTTTCACCTTCTAATAGTATAAATTATTAAAATGTATTAATGTTGAAAGCTTAGTATGAATTTAAATATGGCCTGTGAAATTAAACTCTTCAACTCATCGGCTACGAACTAATCTTCTCTCTTTCTTCTGCATATTAATTATTTTCACCTTCTAATAGTAAAATTATTAAAATGTATTAATGTAAAAAGCTTAGTATGAATTTAAATATTGCCGGTGAAATTCAACTCTTCAACTCATCGTCTACGAACTAATCTTCTCTCTTTCTTCTGCATATTAATTATTTTCACCTTCTAATAGTATAAATTATTAAAATGTATTAATGTTGAAAGCTTAGTATGAATTTAAATATGGCCTGTGAAATTCAACTCTTCAACTCATAGTCTACGAACTAATCTTCTCTCTTTCTTCTGCATATTAATTATTTTCACCTTCTAATAGTATAAATTATTAAAATGTATTAATGTTGAAAGCTTAGTATGAATTTAAATATGGCCTGTGAAATTCAACTCTTCAACTCATAGTCTACGAACTAATCTTCTCTCTTTCTTCTGCATATTAATTATTTTCATTTTCTAATAGTATAAATTATTAAAATGTATTAATGTTGAAAGCTTAGTATGAATTTAAATATGGCCTGTGAAATTCAACTCTTCAACTCATCGTCTACGAACTAATCTTCTCTCTTTCTTCTGCATATTAATTATTTTCACCTTCTAATAGTATAAATTATTAAAATGTATTAATGTTGAAAGCTTAGTATGAATTTAAATATGGCCTGTGAAATTCAACTCTTCAACTCATCATCTACGAACTAATCTTCTCTCTTTCTTCTGCATATTAATTATTTTCATCTTCTAATAGTATAAATTATTAAAATGTATTAATGTTGAAAGCTTAGTATGAATTTAAATATGGCCTGTGAAATTCAACTCTTCAACTCATCGTCTACGAACTAATCTTGTCTCTTTCTTCTGCATATTAATTATTTTCACTTTCTAATAGTATAAATTATTAAAATGTATTAATGTTGAAAGCTTAGTATGAATTTAAATATGGCCTGTGAAATTCAACTATTCAACTCATCGTCTACGAACTAATCTTCTCTCTTTATTCTGCATATTAATTATTTTCACCTTCTAATAGTATAAATTATTAAAATGTATTAATGTTGAAAGCTTAGTATGAGTTTAAAGATGGCCTGTGAAATTCAACTCTTCAACTCATCGTCTACGAACTAATCTTCTCTCTTTCTTCTGCATATTAGTTATTTTCACCTTCTAATAGTATAAATTATTAAAATATATTAATGTTGAAAGCTTGATATGAATTTAAATATGGCCTGTGAAATTCAACTCTTCAACTCATCGTCTACGAATTAATCTTCTCTCTTTCTTCTGCATATTAATTATTTTTACCTTCTAATAGTATAAATTATTAAAATGTATTAATGTTGAAAGCTTAGTATGAATTTAAATATGGCCTGTAAAATTCAACTTTTCAACTCATCGTCTACGAACTAATCTTCTCTCTTTCTTCTGCATATTAATTATTTACACCTTCTAATAATATAAAATATTAAAATGTATTAATGGTTAAAGCTTAGTTTGAATTTTAATATGGCCTGTGAAATTCAACTATTCAACTCATCGTCTACGAACTAATCTTCTCTCTTTCTTCTGCATATTAATTATTTTCACGTTCTAATAGTATAAATTATTAAAATGTATTAATGTTGGATGCTTAGTATGAATTTCTTCTGCATATTAATGCTGACTCACACATTCCAATTCTGTATGGCAGAACCTGCATTCGTTGTCATTACTGATACTTGCCATTTTCTTGAATGCATTGCTCATTAATCCCTGGTCTTGAGCAGCCATTATAACCCTTTCCTCATCGTGGTGTAGGGCTCCCCTTTTGAGCTAAGAAATGCTTAATATGAATTTAAATATTACCTGTAAAATTAGCCTATTCAACTCATGGTCTACGAACAACTTCTTAGTTCTGCATATTAATGTTGTATCTATAACCTGTAGATTTATTACTGTCTTTTAAACCTTTTTAATTCGTTTTAAAATTACTTTTCCTTAACTTTTTTTTACTTGATTTGGATATTTATATCTTTTAAACTTTTTTAATTCGCTTTAACATTACGTTTCCTTTTTGAACAAAGAAAAAAATGAACATTTTCTTTTTTTCTATTTCTTCTCGTGTATTTCTCAATGTGTCAATCCTATTATTCCAAACCAATGAAGAATAATATCTGTTCATCTCTAATTCAGCTTAACATATTTTTTAAAACTTAATCACATGTAAGATCAGCACATTTAATAATAAATCTCTAAAAATGGTTTTATATTTAGAAAGTTTATTCTGTTTTCTATTTTTAAGGAACATAGTTTAAAGAGATTTTATAGTGAATTGTTATTGGCAATAAAAACGGACGGAGTAGAGTTCTACTTCTACAGCTTTGAAGTGAAAGGTACTCGAATAATATGATTTATTATAACGAGGTACCTGAACAGTGAATCAATTAACACTAGAGCAACAAGTCAAACGAGCATAAACTTGTCATTATTATTGATTTTTTTGTTGAATAAAATATTATTTCATATGATTATCATTATTATTAAGTTTTTTATTGAATTTAATATTATTTCATATGATTATTATTATTATTGAGTTTTTTATTGAATTAAATATTATTTCATATGATTATGATTATTATTGAGCGTTTTATTGAATTAAATATTATTTCATATGATTATCATTATTATTACGTTTTTTATTGAATTTAATATTATTTCATATGATTATCATTATTATTGATTTTTGTATTGAATTTAATATTATTTCATATGATTATCATTATTATTAAGTTTTTTATTGAATTTAATATTATTTTATATGATTTTCATGATTATTGAGTTTTTTATTGAATTTAATATTATTTCATATGATTATAATTATTTATGAGTTTTTTATTGAATAAAATAAAATGTCATATGATTATCATTATTATTGAATAAAATTCATACATTCATATGATTATCATTATTATTGAATAAATAAGATTTCATATGATTATCATTATTATTGAGTTTTTATTGAATAAAGATGTCATACGATTATCATTATTATTGAGTTTTTATTGAATTCAATATTATTTCATATGATTATCATTATTATTGAGTTTTGTATTGAATTTTAAAATATCTCATATGATTAGCAATATTATTGAGTTTTTATTGAATAAAATATTATTTAATATGATTATCATTATTATTGAGTTTTAATTGAAATAAATAAAATGTCATATGATTATCATTATTATTGAATACATTTGATTATTATAAGATTTCATATTATTATCATTAAC
Source organism: Euprymna scolopes (assembly GCF_053919585.1). Classification (NCBI taxonomy): domain Eukaryota; kingdom Metazoa; phylum Mollusca; class Cephalopoda; order Sepiida; family Sepiolidae; genus Euprymna; species Euprymna scolopes. The sequence goes on along the minus strand of NC_136527.1, from coordinate 161,204,944 downwards.
TTGAGTTTGTTTTATTGAATAAAATATTATTTCCTATGATTTTAATATTATTGAGTTATTATTGAATTAAATATCATTTCATGTGATTATGATTATTGAGTTTTTATTGAATTAAATATTATTTCATATGATTATTATTATTGAGTTTTTTATTGAGTTACATATTATTTCATATGATTATCATTATTATTGAGTTTTTTATTGAATAAAATATTTCGTATGATTATCATTATTATTGAGTTTCTATTTAATTAAATATTATTTCATTTGATTATCATTATCATTGAGTTTTATTGAATTAAAGATGATTTCACATGATTTTAAATATTATTGATTTTTTTATTGAATTCAATATGATTTCATATGATTATCATTACTATTGAGTTTTTTATTGAAGTAAATATTATTTCATATGATTTCCATTATTATTGATTTTTTTATTGAATGAAATATTATTTCATATGATAATCATTACTATTGAGATTTTTATTGAATTAAATATTATTTCATATGATTTTCATTATTATTGAAGTTTTTTATTGAATTACATATTATTTCATATGATTATCATTATTATTGAGTTTTTTTATTGAATTAAATATTATTTCATATGATTATCATTATTATTGAGTTTTTATCGAATTAAATATTATTTCATATGATTATCATTATTATTGAGATTTTATTGAATTAAATATTATTTCATATGATTATCATTATTATTAAGTTTTTATTGAATTAAATAATATTTCATATGATTATCATTATTATTAAGTTTTTATTGAAAAAAATATTTCATATTATTATCATTATTATTGAGTTTTTGTTGAATTAAATATTATTTCATATAATTATCATTATTATTGAATTTTTTATTTAATTAAATATTATTTCATATGATCATCATTATTATTAAGTTTTTACTGAATTATGATTTTCATGATGTTTTAGTTTTTTATTGAATTAAATGTAATTTCATATGATTATCATTATTATTGAGTTTTTATTGAATTAACTATGATTTCACATGGTTTTCCTTATTATTGATTTTTTTATTGAATTAAATATTATTTCATATGATTATCATTATCTTTGAGTTTTTATGGAATTTAATATTATTTCATATGATTATCATTACTATTGAGTTTTTTATTGAATTAAATATTATTTCATATGATTTTCATTATCTTTGAGTTTTTTATTGAATTAAATATGATTTTATATGATTATCATTTGTTAACGACTTTAAAGTGTTTCTCCCTTTAACATCGAATATATTGAAAGATATGCTAATTCAACGAACCTTGAGTATCCATATTGTCATTAAATATCATCTTTACTGTTTGTATAGCAAACTTTACCCGAACATTAAATTGTATTATGTGTTATGAATGTGTAACAACTCACCTGCCAAATCGATTGACATTTAAAATGTTTATGTGCTGTATCAATACTAATTCATCTTTATAATAACCAGACAGTATATATATTGTGTGGTTGTACTCCATTGTTTGGTGAGCATTCGATTAGATAGGCTTACCTAACATTTCTGTGCTGGCATTATGCATTTTGTGTGTGGTTTATAAAGTGCAGACTTAAGAGATATAAAGTTATTTAATTAGAACTAAAGCACAAATTATTCACGGAAGAAACTTGATAAAATTTTATGATCTCCACAGAATATGTTCTTACAAAATGCTGAAACATGTTGGATTTAAATTTGCGATCTCAGTTTTTAATAGTTTGTAACATTTGTTATTTTTTACTAGTTGTTTCTACACAAAAATTAATATATTTTTTCAAGTTTAAGACATCATGATAAATTATTATATTTTTTAGTCAGTGAAAATTTTACATTTGAAATGTTAGATATCAACGTTTGACTTATGATGTTTTTTACAAAAGAGTCACCATTATTAAGGCCCAGATGCCACTCGAGGATAGGGGTTAATAAGCATACAGTGGTCAATGTAACACTGTCGTCGTAATTGTTGGTAAATTGGATTACTTATTGTGCATTCTAAGAAAGAAACTTTGTTCATGGAATCTATGTTTATGTTCAGGTAGTCGAGTGTATCTTGTGAAAGTTTGCCAAGCGGGGCTATAGACTGAAACTCAGATGAGGACTTACCATGAAACTAATTATAAAGCAGAGACAGGCTATTAGAAAGAGGTTGCAGGGAAGAGAAAATTGCACCACCCACTTGAAAATATCCTATACCACTAGACTATGGAAACAACTAAAAAACTGTCAAAGGAAGGAAACATGAGTTGGAATAGATACATCGAGATCATTGCCAAGACTGCTGTGAAGAAAGTGGGCTCTCTCTACCCTGCTAGAAAATTACTTACACGTGAAAATATCCTATACCTCTACAAACTCTTGCACGCCCTTAATGAAAATACCCGTGACAAACCCGATAAGCAGTTAAATCCCACCCCTTCATAGTAGAGATCACTAGATGTATGAAAGCCTTCTATTTCAATTGTTTCTTCCCCAGAACTGTATATCTATATAAAATTATGTATATGTATATAACATATATATATATATACATATGTATATATATACATATATACATATATATGTATATATACACATATAGACACATATACATATATACATACATATACATACAACATATATACATATACATATACATATATATACACACATATATACAGATATATATATACAAAAGTATATATACATACACACACACACACTATATATATATATTATATATATATATATATTATATATATATATATATATATATATATATATATATATATATATATATATATATATATATATATATTAAATGCCGAAAAAACAGTTTTTGCGTTCAGTTGTTTAACAATTCAACCAACTTCGAATCAAATTGTTTTGTTTATGGTAAACATTAGGATTCCCACTGAAATCACGTAAATTTTACTTAAATAAACACATTTTTATTCACGAAATCAATATTATTATTAGATTGCAATAAAATTAAACCTTTTTTATGTTTAATATTATTTTAAGAACCAATATTTTTTAAGGGAGATTGCAAAAAAAATGTTGCAGATTATTTTAAAAGTTATTGAATGGGGATTTTTTTAAAGCGTAAAAATATAACTTACCTTTCATATTGTATCGTAATAAAAAATAAACTTATTTTAATATTTAAGATTATTTTAAAGTTGTTGAATAATATTTTTGTAAAGTGAAAAAATAAACTTATTTTAATATTAAAGGGTGCTAGTGCACTTACTGATCCGCGCTATTTTTTTAAAATCATATTTCTAAGTTTAATTAAAGTTTTATATGCTTTTTTATTCAATTGTAAGGTTAAAGTACAGAATAGGTACAAAACACCCTCCCCTCTGAATGTTAAGAATGGCTTTTTAAATAATAACGTTATTTCAGCACGGATCAATAAGTGCACTTGTACCTATTTAAGATAATTTTAAAGTAGTGGAATTATAATTTTGTAAAGTAAAAAAATAAACTTACCTTCCATTCCAGGAATATAATACGAAAAAAAAAATCGTTTTTCTTTTGTGTCCAACGCAGAAAACTTGTTTGTTAGGATTTCTTAATATAATCTTTAGTAAATTGATACAAATTTTGTTTTGTGTGTCCAATTCATTAAGCAATTAAATATATGAAAATATAAAAGAATCAAAATTAAAAGATGAAAAACACGATTTAAACGTGAAATTATTAAAAGAAGAAAGAATCAACTGCTTCAGAACAAAGAACTTATGTTAATCGTAAAACGGTGTAATCATTATTTTGTTCCTCGTGTAAAAGATTGAACATTTCATTATGATTTGAATTAGTCGAACTACTGTTTACATCCAAGATGAGAACAGTAATCCAAATAATCCAAATATAAAAAAAATGCAAAACTGAATATTTCACATAAACAATTCAAAAAGGAAGGAATTGAACAAATAGCGAAGTCAATCAAATAACAAAAACTAGATTTGAACCAACAAGAAACAAAACAATAATCACATGATTACATTATGAAAATTGCGACTTATTTTTATCAGATTTGATTCCGTTAACTTTACGATGACCTGAACTTATAATTCCAGACTTAAACCTGATGTTTTACATGCATTCAACGACTAACGATGGAAGTGTAGTAGCTGTTTCTAGTTTGTTTGTGCATTTCAGCCAAGTGTCGCGGTCGCGTTGTCGGGTTGTCAAGATTCTGGCTTTACTTGTCATTTTGCGCCCTCCCATGTATTACCTTCTCCTTTGATAGAGAAGTAACGCAATGTTGTAAAATGTCCCCACATATATATAAATATATATAAAGGTCGGGTTTGTATTACTGTACGCATCGATTCGAAAAAGTGGTCAAAAAATAAAATATACAACAAAGAAATATCAACAGCAGCTATAAAAGTTACTTTGCAACCTACCTGAATCATTTATTAGTGTTTTTAAGTAGTTTTAAATGCTCTTTATTTCATACCAATTAACTTTTTACGAGTCGTAAAAATTCAAGATGGCCAAAATTATTACCCCCCTTCTTCTTCGAAGAGAGAAGCCTCGTTTTCAAATTATAGTTCGCGCATATTTTTTTTTTGGGGGGGGGGGGGAGGAGCTTGCCTCGTTTTCAGCGCGTGTCTCTGCGGACATATGTCTCTGCGGACATTTTGCGTTTACATGTGTCTGCGGACATTTTGCGTTTCCATTTTTTTTGTTTACATTTGTAAGAAGTTCCGTACTCATAATGAAAGTATTTGTAAACATTACATTTAATTTAGATATTTATTGCGCACAAATACTTTTTAGTTTTTTTTCTTGAGGGGGGGATAACATATAAAGTGATCAAAACGGTAAATATTTTTTTAAGTTTACATTTTTAAGAAGTTTTGGTACTAGTGCAGAGAGTGACCTGGACGTAAATAATAACGTTATTATTTAAAAAGCCATTCTTAACATGGGGAGGGTGCTTTGTACCTATTCTATGCTTTAACCTTACAATTGAATAAAAAAAACACACACACCATAAAACTTTAATTAAACTTGGAAATACGATTTGACACGGTAAGTTTGGGAAAAGGAATTATAAATAAAAAACTAGACAAAATACGGTTAAAAACTCGCTCAATATATGTTTCCGTGACATAGGTTGACATGTATTCAGTGGGTTTTAACAGTATTTTGCATATTTTTTTTTATTTTGAACTCCTTTTCCCAAACTTACCGTGTTAAAGAGAGAGTCGGTCGCCATTCTTAATTTTCTAATACATCGATAAACATTGTATGTTTTTCGAGCTGAATAAACATGTTACATTAAATAAAAACACTAAAAACATATCCAGTTAGGTAGAAAAGTAACTTATCTTGGCTTTGATAACATTTATTTAAAAACAATTTGCGCTTGAGCCATTTTTTTTTTTTCCTCAGAAATTGGAAGTCGTTTCAGAAAAATACAGTTTCAGGAATCGATGGATATAAATTTAAAAGAAGTTTCGGAAAAGTGTATGATATAAATTTAATTTTCCGAAAAGTGTATGATTTAAAATTTAAGTTTCCGAAAAGCGTATATTACTGGATGAAACATGCAGAAAAGTATGTTTGCAATATCGCGAAAATGTGATATTCGTTTTCAGCACACCCGAAAATCCCTGATGTGCTGAAAATTTCTGAAAAAAAAAATGGCTCAAGCGCAAATTGTTTTTAAATAAATGTTATCAAAGCCAAGATAAGTTACTTTTCTACCTAACTGGATTTGTTTTTAGTGTTTTTATTTAATGTAACATGTTTATTCAGCTCGAAAAACATACAATGTTTATCGATGTATTGGAAAATTAAGAATGGCGACCGACTCTCTCTTTAACACGGTAAGTTTGGGAAAAGGAGTTGAAAATAAAAAATATGCAAAATACTGTTAAAAACCCACTGAATACATGTCAAACTATGTCACGGAAACATATATTGAGCGAGTTTTTAACCGTATTTTGTCTAGTTTTTTATTTATAATTCCTTTTCCCAAACTTACCGTGTCAAATCGTATTTCCAAGTTTAAAGTTTTATGGTGTGTTTTTTTTTTTATTCAATTGTAAGGTTAAAGCATAGAATAGGTACAAAACATCATCCCCTCCCCATGTTAAGAATGGCTTTTTAAATAATAACGTTATTATTTACGTCCAGATCACTCTGCACTAGTACCAAAACTTCTTAAAAATGTAAACTTAAAAAAATATTTACCGTTTTGACCACTTTATATGTTATTCCTCCCCCCCCCAAGAAAAAAAACTAAAAAGTATTTGTGCGCAATAAATATCTAAATTAAATGTAATGTTTACAAATACTTTCATTATGAGGACGGAACTTCTAAAAAATGTAAACAAAAAATGTCCGCAGAGACATATGTCCGCAGAGACACGTGCTGAAAACGAGACAAGCTCCTCCCCCCAAAATATGCGCGAAGTATAATTTGAAAACGAGGCTTCTCTCTTCGAAGAAGAAGGGGGGGGTAGTAATTTTGGCCATCTTGAATTCTTACGACTCGTAAAAAGTTAATATTTGTTATGAAATAAAGAGCATTTAAAACTACTTAAAACACTAATAAATGATTCAGGTAGGTTGCAAAGTAACTTTTATAGCTACTGTTAATATTTCTTTGTTGTATATTTTATTTTTTGACCACTTTTTCGAATCTATGTGTACAGTAATACAAACCCTAAATTGACTTCTTTTAATAAAGAGAATGTGTCTTTTAATAAAGAGAATGTTGAGGGCAAACCATCGACTATTTTTATTTATTTATTTTTTTCTTAAATGTCGATCATCGACTATTTTTAGTTTTTTTTTTCTTACATGTCGAAAACACTTTTTGGGTTTGTATTACTGTACACATAGATTCGAAAACGTTGTCAAAACAAATATATAATAAATAAATGTTATAAAAGGCAAGATAAGTTACTTCTCTATCTAACTGGACAATTTTCTAGTGTTTTTATTTAATGTAACATGTTTATTCCGCTCGAAAAACACAGTGTTTACCGATATATTGGAGCATTTTAAATGGCGCCCGACTCTCTCTTTCGCACGGTAAGTTTGTGTTACGTCCACGGGTTAATATCAGAGTGAAGACGACACAGAGTTAGGATGTAACAGCAGCTTTATTGTTTTTTCATACATAAAGTCTTCCTCCTTTTTCGGAGAGTTCATAGAAAGGCGGCTGGGAGCAGTGGTGAGGGTTTAGCTATACGCAACATCTTCCCCCGTTGGGGAGGGTTTTTTTAAATTTTGTTTTCCTCTAAGGGGGAAGGGATAGGGACAGGGTTTTAAATGGCAACATGGGGGAGGGTGAATTGTTCATTTGTTGTAGCGTGCAGGTTTTGCATCTTGAGCGCGTGGTCACTTGTTGGCTGTCATTCCTTACACAAACGTTTTCTTCAGTCGGCTCATTTTCCTGTGCAATCCTTTCTCTTTGTGATATGGGATTTTCAGGCTGTATTTGAGACTGAGGGTGATCATCAGCTGTGTGTGTTGTTTGGTGGTGTCCTGGGAAGGAATGTTTTGACTCAGGCGTTTTGCGCAGGAATCGCCTGTTTTGGCGGTATCGTTGTCCGTCTCTTGCTTCCACTTCATAAGACCTACCAGTCATTCGTTTTCGGACCGTTGCTTCCCTTCACTCTCTTTTGTAGGGACTGGGTGGCTGGACACGAACATTATCACCCACGTTGAGGCTTTTTAGCTCTTTCCCGTCTTATGGTGCCTAATCCTCCTTTCCTGTTTCCTCCATGCTTCATCAGTTGAATGTGGGTAAAGTGGCTTCAGCTTTAACTCGACAGCTGGTACTGTTGATCTTGTCCTTCTACCAAAGAGTTTTTGTGCTGAGCTGGTACTTCAGTTGGTGCGTTGCGTATGTTCAACAGTCCCAGGAATGGATCTTCTCCTGACGCTTTGCATTTTCGGAAGAGGCGTTTGGTGATTTTTACTGCTGCTTCGGCAGCACTATTTGCTTGGCTGTTGCCTGGCGATATTGTCTCGTGTATGAATAGGCATTTACTTGCAAACCTTCGGAATGCATGACGAAAATTGAGGACAATTGTCGGATGTCAGCACCTCTGAAATTCCATGGCCTGCAAAATGCGCTTTCATGCAGTCAATCATGGCTTCTGGTGTGGGCGTATCCAGTTTGTACATTTCAAAGAAATTGCTATGTCTGTCTACTGTGATCAGATAGTTGTTTCCTCCCCATGATAGAAGGTCTGCTGCTACTTGTTGCCAAGGTCTTTCCGGCATTGGTGCTATGATCTATGATTCTGCTGGCTGGCGGTCTGCATAGGTTGCACAGGTGCCACAGGCTTCGATGTATTGGCCAATCTCTTTAGACATTCCTGGCCAAAATATGAGGTCCCTCCCTCGTCGCAGACATGTATTTATGCCGAGGTGGCCGGCATGTGCTTTTTGTTTCATCTCACTCCGCATAGCATGTGGTATGACTATTCTTTGTCCTCGCAGTACTAGCCCATCTTGTACCGTGAGTTCATTTCTGTAATAAAAAAAAAACAGTTTGATAGAGTTGGGTAAGCATTCCTTATTATGCGGCCACCCCTTAGCGATTACTTCTGCCAGTGCTCTCATGTTGGAGTCCTCAACTGCCTTTTGGCGAATCTCTGCGAGCCTGTGGTCTTGTATCGGCTGCATTGTCAGATTATTCACTGACATTATTTCTTCCAACTCTGGCTTGCTTGTTGGTGCTCGCGACAGCGTATCTGCTAATGGGATATCTTTCCCCGGTTTATATCGTAGTGTGTAGTTTTATTGCTGCGCCCGTAGCAGGAAGTTCTGCAGCCGTTTTGGTGCCTTTGATAAGGGCTTTTTGCTGATTGAGACAAGCGGCTTGTGGTTAGTCAAAACTACTACTTCCTTCCATGTGTGTAATGGTGAAATTTCTTTAGGCCGTATACAACTGCCAGCATCTCCTTCTCAATTTGTGCATATCTTTGTTCGGCATCTGATAGTGATCTACTTGCAAATGCAATTTGTTTGTCCACCCGCATTAGCGCTGCTCCTAACCCGTACTCACATGCATCATTCTCGAGAATCAGCTCCTTGTGGGGGTCGTAGTATGTAAGGACGGGTGAGTTCACAATTGCTTTTTTGAAAGCTGCTTGTTGGGAATCTGACCATGACCACGGAACATCTTTTTTAGTCAGGTTCTGGAGGGGTTTTGTCACTGTTGCCAGATTGGGAATAAACTTCCCTATGTATTTAACCATACCTAAGAATCTGCGGAGAGTTCCAATGTTTCCTGGTGCTGGCATGTCAGTGATAGCCTTTACTTTTTCTGGGTCGACTCCAATGCCGCCTTTAGTGATGCGATGTCCCATGAAAGTGATCGCGTCTAGTCCGGTCTCCAGTTTTTCTGGGTTGAGTTTTACTCCTATTGTTTGGCATTTCTGGATTAGCTTGTGGAGCCGTCTGTCATGTTCTTCTTGGTCTTTCCCATAGATTACCAAGTCATCTAAAATGATAATAATTCCAGGCATGTCTTGGAATTATTCATTCAGCTTTCTTTCGAATATCTCTGCTGAGGAGTTCAGGCCAAATTGAAACCGACGCCAGCAATATCGGCCAAAACATATCTGAAAGGTGGTCAAGTCACTGGATGCATCATCGAGCTCAACGTGCCAATATCCTGATGAGAGGTTCACTTTTGTAAATACTTTTGAATCTCTTATGTCATGAAGGACGTCCTCGAGAATTGGTATGGTGTAGTGCTCTCGTATGAGTGTTTTCTAGAACTCAGGAGGATCCAAGCATATTCTCATTGTCCCGTTTTTTTTTCTTGTTATGACAAGTTGACTAAACCACGGAGTAGGTTTTATCTACTGGGCTGATCACTCCTAAGTCAGTACAGAGCATATAGCTATAGGTACTCTCCGATTGGGTATTATAGTTGTATTGCGTCTGGCTTGAGCTGGAGAGTGACAACACCCGGAAGCTTGCCCAGTTGATCATCGAACAATTCCTCTATGTTGACTGCTGCGACACGGTGGAAGTTCTTCTGCTTTATCTCCACAAGGCCCATTTGTACGCTCGCACACAGGCCAAGCAGTGGCTAGCAATCATCTCCATCCCTAAACACAAAAATTCCACTGAGTAGGTTTGCTGCGTTTTGGGGTTTCTTATCTTTCTTCGGCATACACCAAGTGGCTTCATTAAATACCCAGTCCACATTGATAAGACCCCTTTGTATGGTTGCATCCTCTTTGCAAACCTTTCAGGGAGGGTATTTGTTTTCTTTTTGTTTTTGTTTGTTTTTTTATCGCATTCACCCAGTGGGTGTATTCTTCATCCTCTTCTGTTGAGGATGTATCAAGTTGGTGTACTCGTAGTGGGGGTGCAATACGTTTCTTGCTTTCATACATTCCTGTGCTCTGTCTCTGTTTTCGCGTTATTCTGTCTTTGTTGGGACACTTGGATTCTCATTGCATGCATGGCACAATTTGCTATGAGCTGGGCATCTGTTGCGCTTTGGCACTTGTGCGTAGCCACAGAATAGGCATTCTCTTTTAGAGACGGGTTCCTTCATTTGACTAGTTTCAGGTACCCTCATCACCTGGGATATATCCAGTCCCATTCCTTGACTGTGGGTTGAGGCCATTTCAGCCGCTCTGCATATGTCAACACTCTTCTGTAGGGTAAGGTTCTGTATCTTCAGTAGCTCCTGTTTGGTTAATTGGTCACGGACACCTTCTAAAATCTGGTCCTGCAGAAGTGAGTCACTGCATCGGGTACAAAAATTACACGTCTTCGACAGTACTCTTAAATCGTTGAAGAACTTGTCGAAAGCCTCTCCCTTACCCTGTTTCCTCTGACAGAATGCAAATCTCTCATAGGTTTCGTTGAGAATTCCAACGGAATACTCCTCCAGTGCTTGTAGTATGTCCTCTACAGTCTGCTCCGTCTCCGGGGTGTCATACTGCATGCATGCATGGCGTCATCGCCCAAGCAGTTCTCCAGAAGGGCAACCTGAATTTCTCGTGGTTTATGGTCCAGACCAGTCAATAACGAGTAGTTGGACCATCGTTTATGAATTTTTTTTTAATTTAAAAAAAAAATTATTACATTTTCACCCCAAACAAGGCATATTGCCACTGTGTTGTAGGGGGCTACTATCAGGGACATGGGCATCAGGGGTACTGTGGAGTCATTGCCCATTGCAAAATCCCACCCATTCACAGTAGGGATCCCTAGATGTAAGAGAGCCTTCTACTCCAGTAGTTTCTTCTCCAGACAGTTAAACTTTGGAATTCCCTGCCGGGTCCCTGCTTCCCCAACTGTACTGACATGCAGAAGTTCAAGTCCAATGTGAACCAACATCTTGCTGCCCAATTCCCTACACAGTACTCCTGATGCTTATATCCCCGACAATAGCCCCCTACAACAAAGTGGCAATATGCCTTGTTTTGGGTGAAAATGTAATAATAATAAATAAATAAAAACAAGCTTTGAGCATTGACAAATATAATCTAAACTTGATATGGAAAAAGATTCGGCACACTTAACTAATGAACGGAATTGTTTACATGAGGAACAAAATAATGGACACACCGTGTTATGATGATCTAAGTCTTTCACCAGTTGATTTTCTCTTTAAATAATTTCACGTTTAAATCGTGTTTTTCATCTTTTAATTTTAATTCTTTTATATTTTTATATATTTTATTTCTTAATGAATTGAACACACACAACAGAAGTTGTATTAATTTACTAACGAAATCTTAACAAGCAAACAAACATTCTGTTTTAAACACGAAGGACAAAAACGAATTCATCCGTTTCTTTTTTTTTGTATTGAATTCTTTTTTCTTTTTTTTTTTAATTTTTTACACTTAAAATATTAAAAATTATAAACAGTTTTTTTCTGTTTGGAACGCACACACAAAAAACAGATATTTTCTCGTATTGAATTTCTGGAATACAAGGTAAGTTTTTTTTTTTTTTGTTCAGTTTTTTTACAAATTCTAATCAATATATTTTTTAAAGCCTGAAACATTAAAATAAATTTATTTCAATCCAATAAAAATATTGATATCGCCATGCGTTATAACAGACGTGTATAAAAAGGCTATGAATTTCCGTTAAAAAATCTCCTTAAAATATATTTTTCAATCTGAATTTTTTAGCTTATTTAAATAAACATTTCGTTATTTCTGCGACAGTAATAATGTATACTATAAACACAATAATTTAATTCGAACTTATTCGAATTATCTGACAACTTAGCACAGAAACTGCTTTTTCGATATTTAATTGTTTTAACATTAAAAAAAAATATTTCTCTGCCTAAACTTACCTGTTTTTTAAAACTATTATATATTTTCACGTAACAATTTAACGAACAAAAATATCGTAAAGATTGAATTTAACTTTAGCATATTATTAAAAATATAGCGCGGTTAGCACAAACACCAAAGACCCATAATTTTAAACACGTGTTCTTTTGTTTTTAACACACACACACACAAAATATATTTTCCTCGTATTGAATTCCTGGAATAAAAGGTAAGTTTCTTTTGTTTGTTTGTTTGTTTGTTTGTTTTTTGTTTGTTTGTTTTTTTTAAATTCTAATCAATATACTTTTTAAAGTCTGAAACATCAAAATAAATTTATTTTAATCCAATAAAAATATTGATACCGAACAAATGTGTATAAAAAAAAAGTTTGAATCTCCGTTAAAAAAAATCTCTTAAAAAAATATTTTTCAATCTGACTTTTTGCTTATTCAAATAAATCTTTCGTTATTTTTGCGACAGTAATAATGTATACTATAAACACAATGTAAATAAGAAACACAATAATTTAATTCGAACTTATTCGAATTGTCTGACAACTTAGTTCAAAAACGGCTTTTTCGATATTTAATTGCTTTAACATTTTTAAAAAATATTTCTCTGCCTAAACTTACCTATTATTGTGTTAAAGAATTTTGGCAGAGAGAGAATTACATTTGAAACATAAAATAATATATTTCATTTAAATTTATTTGGGCGGCGAAGGGAGGAAAAATTTGAAACATAAAATAACAATATATTTGATTTAAATGTATTTTGATGGCGAAAGGATAAAAAATTGTAAACATAAAATAACAGTATATTTGATTTAAATTTATTTTTGATGGGGAAGGGATGAAAATTTTGAAACATAAAATAACACGATAAATTGAATTAATTTTTGGTAAATGTGGCCTGGTTGACCAACGCATAACCTACCTTTAAAAACTTATTTTCTAGGGATTTCGGGTGTGCTGAAAATGAATATCGTATTTTAAATTGAAGCCGGAAACTAGTTTTTACGATGTTGCAAACATACTTTTTCACATGTTTCATGTAGCAATGTAATGTGACCGCCATATTTGTTTTATTTCTAGAGGTTTTGGGGTGTGCTGAAAACGAATATTGCATGCAATTTTTTACAACTAAGTAGTTGTCCAGATATTAAACAATACAATCATTTGTGTTATACATTGTGGCTAATGTTCTGTGCACATATATGTGTTTCAATTTTCGATTTTTGAACGATTATTGGGATCACCTACGCGACTGTCTCATTTCAACTATTTTTTTGTTCTAACGTAAAAGTCGGCACCAATTATTTTCAAAGTAAATAAACGCTTCAAAATATGTTAAAACCAAAAGTGTATCCAGTATGCTGGAAGAATAACGTCTCTTGCCTTTGGTAACGTTTATTAGTAATGTAATTGGATTTTGTAGTTTTATTCATTTAATTTTTGTGTACTTTTATTCGTTTAATATTGTATTTATTCTATGTTGAAATGATTAACTCATGTGTTTAATTTTATTAATCATCTCTTTTTAATTTTATTTATTTAATGTTTTATTTATTAAGTCCATGTTAAAATGATTTACTCGTGTGTTTAATTTTATTAATCATGATTCGTTTTTATTTAATGCTATATACATTCCATGTTGAAATTATTTACTAAGGTGTTTAATTTTATTATTCATGATTCGTTTTTATTTAATGCTATATACATTCCATGTTGAAATTATTTACTCGTGTGTTTAATTTTATTATTCATGATTCGTTTTTATTTAATGCTATATTCATTCCATGTTGAAATTATTTACTCAGGTGTTTAATTTTATTATTCATGATTCGTTTTTATTTAATGCTATATTCATTCCATGTTGAAATTATTTACTCAGGTGTTTAATTTTATTATTCATGATTCGTTTTTATTTAATGCTATATACATTCCATGTTGAAATTATTTACTCGTGTGTTTAATTTTATTAATCATGATTCGTTTTTATTTAATGCTATATACATTCCATGTTGAAATTATTTACTAAGGTGTTTAATTTTATTATTCATGATTCGTTTTTATTTAATGCTATATACATTCCATGTTGAAATTATTTACTCGTGTGTTTAATTTTATTATTCATGATTCGTTTTTATTTAATGCTATATTCATTCCATGTTGAAATTATTTACTCAGGTGTTTAATTTTATTATTCATGATTCGTTTTTATTTAATGCTATATTCATTCCATGTTGAAATTATTTACTAAGGTGTTTAATTTTATTATTCATGATTCGTTTTTATTTAATGCTATATTCATTCCATGTTGAAATTATTTACTCAGGTGTTTAATTTTATTATTCATGATTCGTTTTTATTTAATGCTATATTCATTCCATGTTGAAATTATTTACTAAGGTGTTTAATTTTATTATTCATGATTCGTTTTTATTTAATGCTATATTCATTCCATGTTGAAATTATTTACTCAGGTGTTTAATTTTATGAATCATGTCTCTGCATTAATTTTGAGTTAACACAAAAGAAAGAAAAAACAAGTTAATAAAATATGTGTAATTCTCTCCCTGTTCCCTTATTTTTTTTTACTAATGTTAACCCATTACAAAGCATATTGCCACTAAGACGTAAGGGGCTACTATTTTGGGTCATGTCTAGGAAAGATTAACAAGGTACTTGTTTATCTTACATTGAAACTTCTGCATATCAGTACAGCCAAGAAAACAAGCAGCAGGAAGGGAATTCTGAAGTCTAGCTGTTCGAGGAACAACTATTAGAATAGAAGGTTTTCTGGCATTTAGGGGCACTAACATGAATGGTTGAGATCTTATTGCTAAGCGGGTTTGTCGGGTATATGTATGTCGGGAGGGGGTTAAAAGTGAAACGAGTTAATCAGAACACATTCTGTTAAAACATTTGTAAAACAGGCACAGTGATACAACATTGCAGCGATGGGACAGAGGCTGGAGCTTAGTTGATATGTGGGACTGATTAGATTAACAACTCTTTTTTACCCTATTTAAGAGGGAGAGACTATTGGTAAATCACACCCCTTCAATGTTGACGTCCCTTACTGCCAGAAAGTGTTCTACTCTAATAGGTTCTTCTATAGAACAGCTAGACTTCCCTTCATGATATCTGCTTCCCTAACTGTACTGACATGCAGAAGTTCAAATGTAATGTAAACAAACATCTTAATCTTTCTTAGCCATAGTCCCAGTTAGTAGCCTCTGAGGTCCTTATTTTTGAGAAAGATGAGTAAAAAAATTAATTCGAATTAAAATGTATAGAGTATCACTTTAGCTTTAACAACCAAATTCGTGTCCAAATGGGCACTAAACAAACACATACTAAGTAAATATTTCAATATTTTTGATAATTTTGCATATCAAGTATCGTATGTGTGTTGAAGAAGGCCAGAACGTACATGCAATAAATATTGTTATGGCTTATTGTAATTTACTCTCATTGCTACATTAAGATACATATATAGTGTAGTATTATATATATATATTATAATATTATATATATATTATAATATTATATATATATTATAATATTATATATAGACATATTATAATATTATATATAGACATATTATAATATTATATATAGATATATTATAATATTATATATAGATATATTGTAGTATTATATATAGATATATTGTAGCATTGTATATAAATATATGGTAGTATTATATATAGATATATATTAATATTATATATATTAGTATTATGCATATATGTTTTAGTATTATACATATATATTAATATTATATATATTGTAGTATATATATTGTAGTATCATATATATTGTAGTATTATATATATTGTAGTATTATATATATTTGTAGTATTATATATATTTGTAGTATTATATATATTTGTAGTATTATATATAGTGTAGTATTATATATGGTATAGTCTTATATATAGTGTAGTATTATATATTTAATGTAGTATTATATATAAATATTGTAGTATTATATATATAGTGTAGTATATATATATGATAGTATTATATATAGATATAGATCTATCTCTTCTCGTTAAGATGCAAATCATAAAACGCAAGATATATTTTCAATTAGCATATAACTTAAACAACAACACTATAGAAAATAGTTTTGAGTTCAATCCAATAATATTTACAACAATAAACAGAATATTAATATGTGAATTCAAATACTAAACATTGAATGTTCCTATCACTTGGATTCATCGGAAAACTGTTCTCATCTTGAGTGTGATTTTTACAATGTTTTCGTCGATGTAATGTCCGCCCTTCTTCAGGTGTATCACTCAAGAATATTTCTATAAAATTCGGGAATTAGGATGGAATTTCAAGCGGAACACTTTTTCGTGGGGTAGCATACTCTTATTCATGAGTCATGAGTAATTCACAACTGTAATTTTTGGTCGCCTTCAGGAGAATATCACTTGTTACAATTGATTTTTCTAATACTCTAACCACTGCGCCACAGGTCCTTGCAGACAATAAGATAAATGCTTAGATCGACCGAAATATTGTGAAAATTACACTCAAGATGAGAACAGTAGTCCCCTGAATCCAAATAACACAAAAATTAATCCTCATTTCAATAATTCAGAAACGTTATATTGAATTGTTATGTTTGACGTTCATCTTCGTCGCTAACTGTTATGTTTGCAGGTTGAACCAAATAACGTATAAGGCAATACAAATAAAGACTCAACAAACAAAGGTAGATCAATAAGAAGTGTATTACGAAAAGTATATTTACAGTATATTTACATAATGGTTGTCAAGTAAGAGAGTCTTGGCTGGAGAACATATCTGCTCTCGGCTCGGCCTTCGGTGGCTTCTGGTTAATACAGACTCAGACTAACCAAGTCTTGCTATTTATGTGTAATATTATCCACATATGTAAATGAGTGGGTGCCTCCACAATACCCTCCTCTCAAGATTTGAAGTCACACAGATTTCAATATCTTTTCTCTTGGGATTTAACAATAATGGTTCATTAAACTTTCTTTTTCTACCTGATCTTAGGGTCTCAGGTGTATATTGAGGCGGTTCCAAATTAAAGGATTCGTATACGTTGTACATGGTTTCCTCCTCTTCGACTGCTGTTATATAATCACCATCTTGAATGTGGCGTTTTTTTATTTGGTTCAGGTGCTTTTTATATATATTTTGTGGACCTTTAATCATGTATGTACAATCACCACTGCGTTTACCCACTATTCCACATTCCCAGTAAGAGGTGTTATTCCTGTAGCACTTGAAATATACTCGATCTCCCGAGTTATATTTCTTTCTCATCATGTGTGTAGTGTTTCGGACAATTGCCTGTCTTGACAATAGTTTATAAAACGCCGATTTCACCTTTCTGGCAAACATTAAATCAGCTGGTGATATGTTTGACGATGTATTAAGATAAGAACAGTAGTTCCCTGAATCCAAATAACACAAAAAGTTAATCCTGATTTCAATAATTCAGATACGTTATATTGAATTTTATTATTTTTTTACAGGTGTTCCTGATTAAACCATATCATTCAATTTTAATGGAGTATCATTAATTATAAACATCATTAACTTTAAACTGTAATTATTTTGTTTCGAACAAGATAATGAAATTTTGAAAAACTGTACAGATAAATAAAAAAGCAAGAAAACAACCTTATCACAAATTATAGAAAAATAACTTTTAAAAAGACAATATTTCCTATTGGAAAAAACAGCACGAAGAAAACTCCCAGAGTAAAGTAATACCTTATACATGCTAAATATCATTTTAAAAATATATCATGGTTGTAATAAATGAAATAGTGTGTAACGTTTGGAATATGTATAGTCTCACATTTTCAGCTTAAAGAAATTCATAGGAAAATTGAAACAAAAAGTATGCGTGTGTGTGGATATATAATCGTTTGGAGTAAAACATAGATACTCAATAGAAAAAAAAATTGTTGTAAAGTGTATTGAAATATAAACCTTAGTGGTCAATATGAATACGCATACTGGGGAAAAGAAATTTGCTTGTGAAGTTTGTGACTATTCTTGTTCTAAAAAATCTGATCTACTGAGACATACAAAAACACACACTGGGGAAAAGGCACATTCTTGTGAAGTATGTGGATATTCTTGTTCTCAAAGATCAACGATAATGACACATATGAGAACTCACACTGGTGAAAAGCCATATTCTTGTGAATTGTGTGAATATTCTTGTTCACAAAAGTCAGTGTTAGTGAGACATATGAGAACTCACACTGGGGAAAGACCATATTCTTGTGAAGTGTGTGGATATTCTTCATCTCATAAATCAACGTTAGTAACTCATATGAGAACTCACACTGGCGAAAAGCCATATTCTTGTCAAATGTGTGAATATTCCTGCTCTGAAAGAACACATTTTGTGACACATATGAGAACTCACACTGGAGAAAAACCACATTCGTGTGAAATCTGCGGATACTCATTTTCTGATAAGTCCAATTTAGTGAGACATAGGAAAACCCATATGGGAGAAAAGCCATATTCTTGTGAAGTGTGTGGGTATTCTTGTTCTCAAAAATCAGATTTAGTTAGACATATAAGGACACACACTGGGGAAAAACCACATTCGTGTGATGTTTGTGGATATTGTTGTTCTCAAAAATCAATATTAGTGACACATGAAAACACACACTGGAGAAAAGCCGCATTCCTGTATAGTTTGTGGATATTCTTTTTCTAGAAAATCACATTTACAGTCTCATATGAGAACTCACACTGGGGAAAAGCCACATTCTTGTCAAGTGTGTGGGTATTCATTTTCTGAGAAATCCAATTTAGTGACACACATAAAAACTCACACTAGGAGCAACTTGAATGCCTGTTAGACATTTCTCGAGCGTCTAATGTTTCTCTGTCCAGCGGTTTTCAGAACAACTTGGCTTGAGGATACTTTTCCCATAAGGAAACGTTGACAAAACATTCAAATCATACAGTATTCGCAGTCCAAATGAGATCTCCTTTCTATGGAAAACCCACATGAACTTTTACGAGGAATGGTGCACCTTGTCCAAGTGATTTTTCCTCCCTCTATAGCTCGGAGCTGGATACTCCACCAGACCTGATAAAATCTTGTCCTGGAATTGAGGAAGACCAAGAGACTAAAATGAAAGATATATTACAGCATATGAAAATGGTATATTAGAGAAGACCAAGAGACTAAAATGAAAGATATATTACAGCATATGAAAATATTAGAGAGAGGAAAATTATGGACTCCTTTTATAATAACTCAGGGTTGAGATATAAAGAACTTTAATGGAACATCCGAATATCTATGTATGATATATAGAGTTCAAGTGTAAACCTGTTATTTATGAGAATTGTGACAGAAGGAAAGTAAAACAAAATCTTTGCATCTCAGAGTTCAGTGAGATACATTTTAAGGATTTCTCTTCTACCTTACACGCTCCTTTAAATGTACCACATGCACTATAAAGGACGGGGAAAAGACGATATCTGAACATCTTAGGTTACATGATTGGAAATCTATGAGAGGGTACCACATGTAAGTACCTCGTTATAGAGGGAAACGTTATTGTTGAGCATGAAAATACGAAACATATTTTTGAACAAAAATACACAGCATGCCTTAAAAAATTCTCACTACTGAATAAAAAACAAAACTCATGAATCAGTTTGTCATCTTGTGTGGTTTTTGCGATTATTGACTGCAATATCAATGCAATATCAATATGCTAGATACAAAGACCACTGAACTTCTAACCTTACATAAAATAATATACCGAAACTAATGTATTGACAGAATATACCTATCATAAAAAGAGGGCCCCCGTCTCACTGAAATAAACCATTCATGCCAAGCCACTATAGTAAGCATGAAGCAGTACATCAAAATCTCAACAAATATGGCCATGGAAATAGTAAGGGACAACAATGAACGTTTATATCCCCCTCAAAAAATCCTCAATAACAAACTTTGATGAAAACTTTGATGATGTCATGCTTAAAATACTTTCGATGTATATGATCAACCATATTGCAATAAAGAAAATAAACAAATCAACGAAAGTCGATGAGTACAACATAATAAAGCAGGAATACATAGACAATGGCTCAAGAGCAGGACTTACACATACATTAAAAATGGTCAGTGCAGCTTTTGCGACTCAGCGATTGAGAGCCAAAGCCACGCAACAATCTTATTGGCAGATGATTTTACAATTATTGTCACATCAAAATATGTTAATATCTCTTTTGAAAGATCTGTGTAAAGATGTAACTTGACAGTCGAATATCTGGGAACATCACCAATAATATTAAACGGTAAAAAAGCAGTGTTTTATGACCAAGATATATAGGCAGGAAGTTACATGAAAGACAAGGCCATTAAACCAGACATTGCGCTCATTATTAATGTCATATTTCCAAATGATTTTAGATTTAATAGAGCTGAATGGGAAAAGATAACAAAATATGATGACCTAAAATGATTTAAAACGACATGTTTTTTGGAAGAAATAAACATTATATTCCCGATTGGAATAGGGACATCTGGCTTAATAAAAAAGAATTTGCAGAAATACTTAGAAGCAATTTATGGAAGACCACGCTGTAACAAAATACAGATAGCAGCCATAAATGAGGACAACATCTATTCTTAAAAGAACCCTCGGATATAAACCTTAATTGAATTTCTAATAGGAAACCCTTTATCTCTAAAATTATTTTGGATTTAATAGAGCTGAATTGGAAAAGATAACACAGTATGAGGACCTAAAAATCTAGAAACTCCTTATCTCTTAAAACTGACCGAAGTTAAATAAAAACAAGGAAAAGCTATATTGTTGTGAAGTGCGTGAAAATTCTTGTTCTCAAAAATGACATTTAGAGACTCACATAAAAAACTACCTAATAAATAAAAGCAAAACACGTGCATAACATTGCTCCATGAACTCGCATTATGACAACTCCAAGAGGGTATTATATTTTTATAAGCTTCAAGAGTGAATTATATTTTTATATAAATGTATTAACATAACTAATTCAACATTTATTGTTATAAAAGAGTAGAAAATATCATTGTTAACATAATAGATTAGAAATGTGATATATCACAATAGGACGTACTAAAGAATAGTTTAATGACGGGAAAGTCGCTATAAGTTATACAGATTACACCGTCTTCTACAGCATCAAATAGTAAAAATTATCAAGAATACTTAAACAATCCTAAGAAATCAAGATGTTGCAAAACAACTGATAGCAGCTATGAAAATGAGAATCTCATTTAAAAAAGCTGGCATTTTTATTATAATGAAAACAAATATTGATTTCTTCCAACTGATGTAACTTACAAAATACGAGATGAGACTCATGGTGTAATATCAAAATAATAAAAAACAATATTCTTACACATTATTTCAATGTTTTGTTATTTTTAATGTGTTGTGAAAATAACTAATTTAAAAAAAAACAATATTATTACACATTATTTCAATGTTCATATTTTTCAAAAATACCTGAAATGAAACTCATGATGTAATATTGAATGTTTTAGTAATAAAAAGAATAAAAAACAAATTATTTCAATGTTTTTGTAAAAAAATGTGTAGTGAAAATAACTAATTTACAAAAACAATATTTTAAACATTATTTGAATGTTCATGTTCTTTGTAATTAATGTGTTGTGAAAAAACTCATTTAAATAAATATTTTATACATTATTTCAATATTAATATTCTTTGTAATAAATGTGTTGTGAAAACAACTCATTTAAATAAATATTTTATACATCATTTCAATATTAATATTCTTTGTAATAAATTTGTTGTGAAAATAACTCATTTAAATAAATATTTTATACATTATTTCAATATTAAAATTCTTTGTAATAAATGTGTTGTGAAAATAACTAATATACAAAAACAATATTTTTACACATTATTTACAATGTTTATGTTTTTTGTAATAAATGCGTTGTAAAAATAACTAATTAAAAAAATTAAACATTATTTCAATGTTCATATTCTTTGTAATAAATGTGTTGTAAAAATAACTAATTTACAAAAACAATATTTTTACACATTATTTCAATGTTCATATTCTACATGACAAAGGACATATCAAGTTTAGATATGTAAATACAGCCGACAATCCTGCAGATTTCGTCACAAGAGGAATTTCAGTGACTAAATTTATTAAAGAAATGGATTACTGGTTAAAAGGCCCACCTTGGTTACATGCAAGAGTTTTGGTTTGGCCTAATTATAAAAATGCCAAGAATTAATCACTGCCCACACGAGTAGTCAAGAAGAACTAACAAATACTCCTATAATAAATTTGGACAAGTTCTCTTCTCTTAATAAATTAATAAGAATATTGACGGTAGTTTTTCGGTTCATTTCCAAGTTAAGGAGAGACTATCATGATGATGCCATTGTCAAGTCTAAGTTATACTTGATTAGTTTAGCCCAGAGTCAATTCTTCGGTAAGGAGAGGAATTTCTCACAACAAACCAAAGTAGAAGAGATATCTGAGTTGGTATCGAAATTCAATTTGTTTTTAGATGAAAAGGGTTTAATACGGTGTCGTGGTCGAATCGATAGTTCTGACTACTTTTCTATTGATGTGAAATATTATATTTTGTTACCTAAAACTTGTCATATAACGGATTTGATAATTATGGATTGCCATATTAACTGTAAACACTTGGGTATTGCTGCAACTCTTAGTAAATTGCGTACTGCTGAGTTTTGGATACCCAAAGCTAGACAGGCAATTAAAATTGTCCTGGCTAATTGTGTCTTGTGTAAACGGTATAATGCCTTGTCTTTTAGATATCCGAAGGTAATTAATTCACCTAAACATAGGGTAAATCTTGTTAGACCTTTTCTGCACGCGGGTATAGATTTTACTGGTCATTTGTGGGTTGTTGACAATAGTTAAGTTAAGAAAATGTATATCTTAATCTTCACTTGTTTTAATATCAGAGCAATCCATCTGCAATTATTACCTGATATGTCCACCCATTCAGTAGTGTTGGCTTTCTTAAGATTTTTTAATCAGTTTGGTGTGCCCTCACACATTTACTCAGATATCGCCTTGTCCTTCGTCGCCGGTTGCGACTTGATTAATACAGTGTTTGTGTCTAATGAGTTTAAGTGAAGTAACGATACTGTAATGTGTATCCAGGAGACAAGCGCCGGCGCGTTTGTGTGTTGTGTGGGTGCGTAAGAGAGACGGACGAAAAGGAAAGACTTACCTCGGGGCCGGCTCGGCGTCGCCGACCGAAAATAGAGAAAGAAAGATCAAGATGGCGACCGCCGTCTTTTGTAAAGAATGATATCTCGCAAAGTCACATGAATTCTCGCAATATGCAAATTTAGTCGGCCTGCAACGGCCATAAAAGCGAGTGATTGAAAGACGTTGGGACAGCGATGATTGACTTGGTCGGGAATCGTGTTGCTGTTGCTTCTCGTGCTGTGTGGGTGTGAGCATATCTTACCGTTGTTGGGACCGTTCTGAGTAACCGCTCGCGTCCGTCTAAGTACCTTGCTAGTTGGATTCCGTGCAGAACCGGTGTTTACTGGTTATTGAATTGCTTTACGTTGCTACAACATTATACATCTACAGAGGGCGCAGTACTTTTAAAGGATTTTCCTTATACATCTACATAGGGCGCAGTAATTTTAAAGGACTTTCCTTACACATTTTCTACAGATACTTGTAGTATAAAACACCTTACTATTCCGATGTATTCAGCTTGGTTTTGAGAAGTATGGGAAAGGTTGATTAAGACAGTTAAAAATTGTTTGTTTAAGGCCATAGGACGTAATAAGTTGGATTATTTTCAACTATTGACGGTATTATCTGACTTAGAGAAATCCATAAACGAAAGACCATTAACCTATCGTTGCTCTGACGATTCCAGTTTGGAAGTAATCACCCCTAGTGCGTTCATTCGTCCCTTCCGTGTAAATACAGTGTTTTTGAACCTCGATGAAGAACCTTTTGCTGCGAGTTCTCCTAATCGCAATGATTTAAGAGAAAGTTTAAAGGGTAGAGATTCCTTGTTGGAAAAGTTTAAATTGTTATGGTACGAAGAGTACTTATTAAGTTTAAGGGAATAATCAAAAGACTTGTATCAATCCAATTTTGAAAATAAGATCAGGATAGATGATGTTGTATTAATAATTTTTTTACTAAACCTAGACCTTACTGGTCCTTAGGAAGGGTAGTAAAGCTCAACTATGGCAGCGATGTAATGGTTCGTTCTGTACAGGTTAAGAAAGGAGATGGATTCCAGGAACATTCTATCAAACATCTGTACCCCTTGGAGCTCACTATTTCACATTCGTACCAAGTACCATCTATTGATTCTAGCGATAATGTAGGTGAAGAAGAGATTCATAGCGAATCTCAGTCGAAGACTGTTCGAGCGCGAAGATCTGTTAAAGACATCCTGATTTCCTTTGGTATTAATTACATTGTTTGCAGTTTTCTTTTTTCTTTTTTTTTACTTTCTTAATTAGGAGAGTGTAGAAATTTTATTTTTATTTTTCTTTATTTACCTCCCCTTCCTTTCCCCCCTCTAATTCGTGTATTTTCTTCTCTCTTTCTCCTCTTCTTTTCTCCCCCTCTCTCGGTGAATCTGGTGCTGTGTCTCGCGATATTCGATAAAAGGAAGAAGAAAAAAACACAGACTGGCCGAAGAAAAGGAAAACGCCAGAGCGGTGTTGCAACTTTGGAATTACGACAGAGTAGATTTGCGGTCTCTGCTTTTCACCAGAACGGTGTCACGACTTTGGAATAAGACAGTAGATTTGCGGTCTCTGCTTTACACCAGAGCGGTGTTGCGACTTTGGAATTACGACAGAGTAGTTTTGCGGCCTCTGCTTTACACCAGATAGGTGTTGCGACCTTCGAACGAAAACGCCAGAGCTGTGTTGCGTCGTTGCGACCTTCGAACTAAAGCACCGGAACGGTTTTGCGAACTTTGATATACCAAGGAAGGGTAGTAAAGCTCAACTATGGGAACGACGGAATCAAACGCGTGGTGGGAGGTCGATAGCTGCAGGGGCCAATCACTGATTTGGCGCCCCCCCCCCAACGGCCGAGCGAAGCCGGATATGAGCGACGAAGTCGCGAAAAAATGCAGCTGGGGGTCTGGGGGCACTGTAAGCCCCTTAGCAGGGTACGGGTACTTTGGAACTACGACAGAGTAGATTTTAAGGCCTCCAGATGACTCCGTTGTTGGATTTTTAGATCTAAAATGCATTATTTTATGTTAAAGAATTGCCTTTCTCTCGATATTTTGGGGGGCATTCAGGGGGGGGGTCATACCATCATTGTCAGACAGTATGCCGGTTAGTAGTCCCCTCAAACGAAACCATTTATTAGAAGTTCCTCTTATACCGTAGTATTCTAATTTCGCAAGAAGAATTTTGTGGTTGACTGTATCAAATGCCTTTTCAAAGTCTACAAAACTACCACAGGCCACCTCCTTTTTGTCTAATGCATCAAAGATTCTTTCAGTTATTTCTAAAAGAGCATGTTCAGTAGAATGTTTCCTTCTGAAGCCAAATTCGTATTTATAGAGGCACTTGTGTTTCTCTAAAAACTTGTAGACTCGTTCGTGTACAACTTTTGAAGAAGTTTATTAATATTTGATAATATAGAAATAGGCCGTTAGTTACCTACCTCTAGTTTTGAGCCCTTCTTGTATATGGGGATGATTTTGGCCAGCTTAAGCATATCAGGAAAAACTCCAGTATTGAGGGAAAGATTGATACACATACACTCCAAATGCATAGAAATGCTAAATTTGCCCTCCAAACAGCCTCAGAAATGGAACAAAGTTGTGTTTATTAAGGTCTTTATTTAAAATTTTCTTGGGTCTCCTACAAAACATTCTATCAAACATCTGTACCCTTGGAGCTCACGATTTCACATTCGTACCAAGTACCATCTCTTGATTCTAGCGATAATGTAGGTGAAGAAGAGATTCATAGCGAATCTCAGTCGAAGAAAACTGTTCGAGCGCGAAGATCTGTTAAAGACAGATATCCTGATTTCCTTTGGTATTAATTACATTGTTTGGAGTTTTCTTTTTTTCTTTTTTAATTAGGAGAGTGTAGAAATTTTATTTTTATTTTTCTTTATTTGCCTCCCCTTCCTTTCCCCCTCTAATTGGTGTATTTATTCTCTCTTTCTCCTCTTCTTTTCTCCCCCTCTCTCGGTGAATCTGGTGCTGTGTCTCGCGATATTCAATAAAAGGAAGAAGAAAAAAAAAAGACTGGCCGAAGAAAAGGAAAACGCTAGAGCAGTGTTTGCGACTTTGGAATTACAATAGAGTAGATTTGCGGTCTCTTCTTTACATCAGAGCGGTGGTGCGACTTTGGAATTACGATAGAGTAGTTTTGCGGCCTCTGCTTTACACCAGAGCGGTGTTACGACCTTCGAACGAAAACGCCAGAGCTGTATTGCGACCTTCGAACTAAAGCACCGGAAGGTTTTGCGAACTTTGATATACCAAAAGAAAAAAAAGCAAGTAAAAAGTATATTTGTTATGAGTGTTCTTTATGAACCACCAGAGGGACTGATTTGGCAGCACAGCCGAACTATACATTTCCTTCCTTTCCTATTTTTCTTTCTGATAAAATTTATACCGGTTTACCTTGTTTTTTTTATGTGATTAAATTTCTTTAGAACACTTAGTCTCGTGCAACGGGATCAAATTCGTTGAACGTGACGATAAAATTCCCGTTAGAATAAAACAAAAAAAGCGAAAAGCCATATTCTTATGAACAATGTAAACATTCTTTTTCTCAAAAATCACATTTAGTGAGACATATGCGAATTCACACTGGGGAGCTGTATGCTAGCTCTGACACCGATCTGCCCCACCTTCTGCAGGTAGTACACACATTCTACAGTGACATCGGAATGAAGTTTGGCCTGGATAAATGTGCCAAATGTACACTCAGAGCTGGGAAGAAGACCCACACAGAAAATATGCAGCTTAATGAAAACATCGACATCAGCGATCTAGAAGAGCATGAGCCTTACAAGTACCTTGGCATTGAGGAAAACGAGAACATACAACATGCCAAGATGAGGGAGAAGATTAGTAAAGAATATATAGGCCGGGTGAGGAAAATATGCAAAACCCAGCTCACCAATAAAAATGAAATTACTGCCATAAACCAGCTTGCTATGCCAGTAATAACATACAGCTTTGGTATCATTGACTGGCCACAAAAATACATCAACCGGCTAGATGTAAAGACACGGAAGCTACTAACGCTTCATAAAATAATATATAGAAATCAGTGTCTACCAAGGCTGTATGTGCCCAGGGGAGAAGGAGGTCTGGGACTCTCAGAGATTAATCATAAACATAGGGCAACTATTGTGAGCACCGGTCAGTATCTGAGAAGCTCCCAGAATGACACCCTCTCAATAGTATATGAACATCAAGAGACAAGAGCCAGCAGAACAACATCAGTCACCCAGCTGGCCAAACATTTTGGTCAGAGTTGTCTCTCAGATGAGGACGAAACACCAAACAAGTGTGCCACAGAAATAGCAAGAAAGAGCCGGCAGAAATATACCGAGACCTTTCAACAGATGAACCTTAATTAATGGGAACAACATCAGCGTGCAAAGTATTTTCTGGGGGAACTTTCTCGGGAATACATAGATAAAGAAGGTTCTTTGGACTGGCTCAAAAGAGGATCCCTCCACCACGATCAGGAAAGGGTTATAATGGCTGCCCAAGACCAGGGATAGATGACCAATGCATTCGAGAAGATGGTAGGGATCAGTAATGACAATAAATGCAGATTCTGCCACACAGAATTGGAAAGTGTTGGTCATCTGATATCAAGTTGCAAAGTTCTTCTAGGGGACGGCTACTATACAGCGAGACATGATGGAGTATGCAATTACCTCCACTGGATCATCTGTAAAAAATTAAACATCCAGTGTAGCAGCAAGTCATGGGAACATCAACCTGAAAAAAACAGTTGGAAATGATTTATATACCATACATTACGACCATGTAATCCCTACAGCCCCTTACCTTGAAAATGCTGCTGTGAAACCTGACAGAGTTATATGGAATAAGTCAGAGAGAGTTGCAACCCTGATTTAAGTGAGTGTTCCTAATGATGGCGGTCTTAACAGAGCTGAAAGAGAGAAACAGACCAAATACCAAGGTCTCATGTATGATATGAAAAGAAACTGGAACCTAAAGGGGATATCGATCATACCAGTTATCATAGGTGCCACAGGACTTATGAAGAAGAACCTGAAGTCCTACCTAACTAATATTCCTGGTGAACCAAGTGCAAAAGAGATTCAGACAATTGCACTTAAGGGAACAGCGAGGATACTAAAAAGAGCTCTCGGTTGGTTTCAATAAAAAAGCGGGGCAATGTTGGCAGCTGGTTTGGCTGCCCCATACCCGGCATTACAATCTTCAAAGGAAGAAAAATAAAAATAAAAAAGGGAGAACTTGAATGCCTACTAGACACTATCCTCGAGTGTCTAAGGTCTCTCTGTTCAGGGATTTGTCAGAAAACACCTGGCATTTGGATACTTCCTCCATAGAAGTAAACCCTGACCAAATATTCAAAATCACATTTTGTATTCGCTGCCCAAATAAGATCTCCTCACTATGGCACACCAACATTAGCTTTTACGAGGAATGGTGCACCTACTCCAAGTAATGTTACCTCAGGTAATAGCACGAAGCTGGATACTCCACCAGACTAGATAACTTCTTGTCCTGGAATCCATAAAGACCAAGAGACCAACATGAAAGACATGCCATAACTGTAATAAAAAAACAGTGTAATAATAATAAAAAGAAACGCTTTGGTACGAAATGCAAATTATCAAGAAAAAAGAAGGTGCAGATTGTCCAAACACAACAACATGGCCAGGAAAACGACAATAACAGTTGTTGTTCGGATTATGGACACGTAGACAGTGTAACAATTAAAGAAAAGGTTAATGCTGTGAGTCAGGAGGTGATAAAAGATAAAATGATGGTGAAAGGAAAACCAATTATTGTTGTATTAAGTGTTAGTTGGCTTGTAACCGTAGAATTGCCAAAGCAATTGTTTCCTAATTTAGTATTAGTTTGGATTGTTTCCGAAAAAAATTGCCAATTCTGTTATGTTGACTTGACCAAATCATCGAGACTTGATTGTGGTTGTGTTTAATGTTGGTTTACGTGAACATGATTATGATGTGTTATAACAAAATGCATTGTCGCAGTTGCTAATGGATAGTATATAACACTTGCCTCTCCTTACAAAACTCTCTAATCAACAGAGTTTAAGATAAACAGACCCTTCCGCTTGGGGCCGGATTTTAGAGAAATAAAAATTGAGGTAATACCACGACTTACTGACTATATCGTGCTCCTTGTTTTCAATATTGTCAAATTGTCTGTGGAACAACTTGGTCAAATCATCGACACTAGATCGTTGTTGTGTTTAATGTTGTTCTGGCTTGTACCCGATGGATTGACAATTCTGTAAAATTGTTCTGGAAACAACTTAGTCAAATCATCGACACTGTTGATTGATGATTACGTATTTGACGAGACAATCAGTAAAATATCAAACGACACTTTTGCTTCACACGTTGGGAGACAAAGCTTTTAAAGTGTACTACGGGTTTCAATTTTCGGCGCCCAAAGATGAAAAAACGCCCACCGAAATTATCCAGGCGTTTGATAAATATACTATAGGGGAAACAAATGTAATCTACGAGCGGTACGTTTTTCACACAAGGAAGCAACGAGAATCAGAGACCGTGGGATCCTTTATTACGGCGCTCCGGCGTTAGTAAAAACATGCAACGTTTGTAACAATTGCGTTCTCTCTGTACCCAGAAATCGAGTAGTGCTGGGAATACACAAACCCCACACACAAGCTGAATTATTAAAAATAAGACAGATTTGCAAGGATACCTTGATATTTGTAAGCTGTCTGAAAATGCTACATTATAATCTAGAATCCTAAGGCCCTAGGAAGTGAACAGAGTGGATTTCAAACCCAGGAAGAAGACATTGGCAAAACTGAGAGAGAGAGAGAGAGAGAGAGAGAGAGAGAGAGAGAGAGAGAGAGAGAGAGAGAGCAAAGCATGGGCACTGCAAGATGGACCGAGTAAAGCGTTATGTTCTGCATTTGGCAAGACATTCTATAACTGTAATAGAAAATCATTCTATAACTGTAATAGAAAACCCCACTTTGCTACAAAATTCAAATTATCAAGTAAAAAGAAGGTGCAGATTGTGGAAACACAAAAATATGACCAGGAAAACGACAGTAGAAGTCGTTCACACAATGGACACGTAGACAGTGTAACAATTAAAGAAAAGTGATTCAGGAGGTGATAAAAGTTGAAATGATGAGGAAAGGAAAAGCAATTATTTTTCAGCTTGATAACGAAGCATCAGTGAACATACTGAATGAGAAGCACGTGATGGGAAACCACTGGAGCCTTCAAAGAAGACGCTTTTTATGTGGAATGGAACAGAAGTGAAGCCGTTGGGAGAGTGTTGAGTCAAAATGATAAAGCCCAAAACTGAACAAAAATATGCAGTCAAATTAGTCAGTGTGAAAGAGGATTTCCTTCCCTTACTTGAGGCAAATGCAATTCACCACAATCAACCAGGATCAGTTCAAAAGGGTCGCCAAAGTTTCCCAAGTGGATAAATTCAACAGCTAGAACACGGACGGCGTTATAAACGAGTCCAAAGAGGTATTTAAGGAGGAACTTGGTGAATTACCGGGAGAGGTACATTTGGACGTTGGATGCAGATGTAATACCAAATGTAGCAGCAGCACGAAGAGTACCAGTGGCATTTAAAGACAAATTAAAACTCGGATAAAAAAACTGATTAAAAAGAAAGTGATTGAACCAATAAGTGAGCCGACTCCATGAGTAAGTGCATTAGCACTGGTCGTGAAGAAAAATGGAAATATAAGTATTTGCATAGACCCAAGACCACTAACTAAAGCTCTGAAAAGGACTGCGAGAACTGACTGACAGCACAAGATGGATTTTGGCATGTAAATTTGAATGAAACCAGCAATCGCATAACAACATTTACTACGGCATTTGGTCGGTTTAGTTGGAAAGTTTTACTATTTAGGATTGCTCCAACTTCAGAGATATTTCGAAAGGTCCTCTTTAACAATGTATCTGATTTAGAGGGGGCGATTAACAAAGCAGATGACCTTCTGGTGATTGGGAAGGGTAAACCATGGAAGAAGCAACAGTTTATCCGGACATAAAACTCAGGAAACTGATGCAGAGATGACGTGATTGTGGGATGCAATTAAATGCTGGAAAATTAAATCTACGACAAACATCTATCTCCTCCCGAGATCACACACACACACACACACACACACACACACACACACACACACACACACACATATATATATATATATATATATATATATATATATATATATATATATATATTTCATTTTAAATCTTATAGGATTTTTTTGTGTGTTTTTTTTTGTCTTTGAGAAGAGGGGGGATATTGCATAATAAACTAACCAAGGATTTCACCGTTTGGAGTTAAGCAGTTAAGAGAGGACTTATTTTTACAGTGGAGAATAAAGCCGTACACATGTGGAAACATCGATCGTTATGTTGTTTTTAATCCGTGGGCATCTTAAGAAATAACACATTGCAAAGATATTCTCCCTGAAATGATCAGCTCAGTGACATGTAATATGGTTTCCTATCTGCTAGATTAACAGCTGATGTACTCACATAGGATTTGTGATTATCTCGACAGGGGATCCATTTAAAGAGCAATAGCTCTTGACATGCCAAAAGCTTTTGATAGAGTATCGCATAAAGGTCGCTTTCACAAAATCGCCAGCTATGGAATAGCTAATAGTGTCATCTTAATTATTAAATCCTTTCTCGCTGATAGGCTTATTAGTTGTTGATGGACAGACATCAGAAACTCATAATAATAATGCGGGTGTCTCTCCAGGTTCCATCCTCAACCAAACACTCTTTCGTAGACATTGATGCAGACAGCAGCACAAAATATGGCGACACTTACAAGGAGAGCAATAACGAAGATCTTTCTAATTCTTTCTTTTCTGATCTAGTGAATGTGCTACAATGGGGAAAAAGGTGTCTGGTTAATTTTCATGCCAAGCTTCTCCCATTCCATCATAATCTTGACTCTCATTATGCAACAATTGAAATGAATGGTTCTCGTCTTGAGTAGCTTCACAATCTTTGGGGACTGACCTTAACTCATGTTTTTAAATACAACACCCACATCGAACCTGTTGTCAAAATCGTTGTAAAAATGGTTGAACTATTAAGCTTTGATAGAGTTCAATCCGGCGTTGAAACCTAGTAGGTGATACAAGTTTCTTCTTTTCTTCAGCCTCTTTCTCACAAAAGGACGTTGCAAGACTATCTCTGCTTTATCTTTATTTTCATGGCAAGTGCTCGGTTTACCTTCAATCTTCAAACTCTTACCAACCTTTCATGAAAAACACCCAACTAGCTACAACCACTATATATGATTGTCCACACCCTCTATCTGTGTCTTAATCTAAACGCAAATTCTATGCACAAAGGTTCTTTACCAGAACTGCCCGCCCGTGGAACACTGTTCTGCTGGTCTGCTTCCCAGTTTAATACAACACGTTAGCCTTCAAATCCAATGTAAACAAATTCTTGTTGAGCCGTCTCCATGAATAATCAAATTCTATACAATTTACACCATTAACAATTACAAGACTACCACCTTACATTCATTAACTTTTATCCTCGAGTGGCCTTCGGGCCTTGATAAGTGGTGACTCTCATATAAAAACGACACATTTAATTATGAAATGTTTAATATGAGAACAACTACTTAATTGAAAGGGACACCGTGACCTAAAAAATGACTGACCTGATAAAAAAGGGCCAAGAATCACACGTTAAAATTACCAAGTAAGGACGCATAAACTATTGGAAATTAGCTACTTCAGTAAATGTTTCCTTACGCCACAACAGAATACTGACCACTCTAGTTTGGGTTTTTAGGGGTATTCGAGATCGCTGACAATGAATCTGATAACTAAACCTGCCGCAAATGTACCATCCGCATGGTATGAACCCCTTGACCATGTGAATATTTTGTGCCATTTAACCACCTTCGGTAGTGTTTTTCTTACATAACACGTTCGCGTGCGAACGGGCGTAGTGGGGTGTCGTATCACATACATCGCATAGGAATCTTTCAAATGAAAGTTTTAAAAAAATATGTGTTGTTTTTAATTATCAAAAAATAAAGTTGTCACGGGCGGTTTGCAAAAAATCACCTGCAAACATATTTTATGTTTTTCGTTATTATTAGAGGAAGGGGGTCCATTAACAGGTGCTTCTGCAATTTAATTAACCGTTTTTCCGTAAGTAATGTGCCGACATTTACCATTTCACAAAAGTTCTGTTTACATTTGGGAGGAGGCGGTGGTGGTGCTGGGGCGAAGGTCTAGGGGTTCATACCATGCAAACGGTAAATTTGCGGCGGGTTTGATTATCAGATTCGTTGTCAGCGACCTCGAATACCCCTAAAAATCAAATTAGAGGTCGGTGTTCTATTGTGGCGTAAGGTAACATTTACCGCTATTTCCCTTTCAAAGACGGAGTAAATGCCTGGGAGGATACAACTAATGACAAGTAAAGTTTGCTTTTATATCGCCAGATTGATGATTACACGAAACATAGCACACATGAATTGAATTGTTTAAGTCGTAAGTTTAATCAAATCTTGTTTAATCATACGATTATATTCTATTTTCTTGGTTCAAATCTATTTTTGTCATTTGGGCGAATTCATTATTTGTACAATTTGAGTTGTTATTGTGAAATATATTTGTATATGAGGATTATTTACATTATTCAGACTAGTGTTCCAAACTTGGACGTTAACAGTAGTTCGACTAGTTCAAATAAATAATGAAATGTTCAGTTAAAAAAAAAAAAACAACAACAACAACAAAAAGAAACATCATTTTCATTTTCTTTTTTTTTTTTAAGAATTGTATATACAGAATCAAAAATTTTAAAAAGAAATCGCAACAACCCTTAAATATTGACAAATATTATCTAAACTTGATAGGAAAACAATTCGGCACACATAACTGAACGGACATTTTTACGCGAGGAACGAAATAATGATTACACCGTTTTGCGATGACCTAAATCCATTGTTCATTAGAAGTTGATTTTCTCTTTAAATAATATCACGTTTAAATCGTGTTTTTCATCTTTTAATTTTGATTCTTTTATATTTTCATATATTTTATTTCTTAATGAATTGAACACACAAAACAAAAGTTGTATCAGTTTACCAAAAGAATCCTACCAAACAAAACCAATTTTCTGTTTTGAACACAAAAGGAAAACGAATCCATCCCGTTTTTGTTTTTTTTTTTTTTTTGTTTTTTTTCTCGTATTGAATTTCAGGATTGAAAGGTAAGTTATTTTTTTTTTATTTTGTTGTACACTTTTAAAAATAAATTTTCAAATAAAATGAAATATTAAAAGAGTTTATTTTTATTGCAATCCCCACCCCCCTAAAAATATCGATTTCGCCATCCTTTATAACAGACGTGAATAAAAAAAAAAAAAGTAAAATCCCCTAAAATATATATTTCAATCTGACATTTAAAATTTCGAGTATTGTGTAAAATGTGTTCATTTAAGTAAAACTTTTTGATTTGTGAGATGATAATAATTACCATAAACACAATAATTTGATTCAAAGTTTGTTTAATTTTTTACACAACTTAGCACAAAAACTTTTTGGTATTTAATTGTTTTAACATTTAAAAAATATTTTCTTTCTGTTTACTCTTACTTATTATGTCGCTAAAAATGTTTTTTTTTTTTTCTGTTTTATCCAATATTTTAGATTTTAGAATAGGCACCCCTTTCTTTTTTATAAACTTTATTTCAAATAATTACCCATTTATCGGCCATCACAAACTAGTAGAAACTTAACGTAGAAAAAATATTGGTAAATCTTTATAATTTCACTAAGCGTAGTTTACCGTCAAAATAAATTCAAAATGACCAGAACCAATTTTCTTGTCTCGACGTAATCTCATCAGTAATTTTTGCAAAATAGTTACATTTTTTAAAAGTAAATAAACGCTTCAAAATAAGTATAAAACACAAAAAACATTTGTAACATTTATTTGTAATATATTGTATTATTTTTTTTACTACTGTTTGTTTATTTTGCCTAAACTATAAAATGTCCCTTTTGTTTATTAAATTGTAAAGTGAAAGTACAAATTAGTTTTCAAAGACTACCTACCTTATGTTAAGACTGGTTTTCTAATAAAATTATTTTTAATGAGGGGCGGCATTTTCATTTTAAATTGGACAGAAAATTAAATGGATAAATAATTTAAAATTGAATATATATATATATATATATATATATATATATATATATATATATATATATATATATATATATATAGTAATTTATAAAATATATATGGCGATTAAGCTACACTTAATATTCTGCATTTCATCCACTATAGGATTCGTCAGACTTATGCGCGCATAAGTTTAGCGCATTCAGTGTAGCTTAATCGCCATATATATTTTATAAATTACTAACTAGCTCTACCTACGTATTGAGCACTTTTGAAGTAAATACTTAAAGTTTATGCATAAATCTATACTTTCGTATATTAAATTTATGTGAGTAAATGAATATATATATATATATATATATATATATAACGTAAAAAAAAATGTTTATAACGATTAAAACATTTACAATCTCGTCAATATTAAAGATAACACATTTAAACGATAATAACGTTAATGCCTCTGGTTTCAAGTAATGTGATGTCTTGCTGAATAGGAGATAACCGGATATTTCCAATCAACGGACATTTATTTTGAATAAAAAAAACATTGAGAAATACATTAGACTAAATTGGACATGCTGCCAAAGCAAGGACACTACAAGTATCAATCCACACGCATTCGTCTTATTATTATAAAAGTTTTAGATTAACTTTAATGGTAAGGTTAAATGTTTATTAAACGTTTTTAGTAATAGACTCGATGTCTGTACACATTTCATGTAAACTACTGCATTACTAGGTGTGTCAGAAACTTCGTGAAAAATAATGAATAATTCGACCCTCTGTCTTTCGAAGCTTATAACTACTCGAAAAATGTAATTCAAACCATATTTTTTCAATTAAAGGAACAAGAATCAAAGTTTCATTAAAAAAAAAAACAAATAAAAAAACGTGATTAAAAAAGGTTTTAAACTTCAAACTTTACAGGTAAATTTCTAACAAAAAAACACTTCTGTTTTGTTTTAAATTTGAATATATTATTTATTGATCTTTTATCTTCAATTTGTGATATATAAAACTTTAGTGAGTAAATTAATTATCTAATTTTTAATAGACATTTCCAAATGGGGGTGGGGCGTGAATTAAAAAAACTTTTGACTAAAATATTATATTCAGTTTATTGGAAAGAGCATAGCATTTCACATTGACCCCGGAAATGTCGTAAAAATAGAATCAATAGAAACATTTTGATAGATTTTTAAAGTTTAAAAATTGAAAAATACTAAACTCGTAAAATTCAATTAATTTCATTACTGTTTTGTAAAAAATAAAAAAATAATATTCCTATTACTTTTTATACAACTTTAATAGTTTATTTTGAGAGTATAGTCCATAAAGAAAATAAACCCACTTTTAAAAGAGAAATTACAAGTGTTTTTTTTTATTTTATTCACAGTTTCGTGTTAGGGGTGTCAAAAATTCCTACAAAACTTCTGATACACCTACTGCATTACTGAGAGAAAGTAAATGAAGCAGAAACGGGAGACAACTAAAATAGTAAAAGGCTTTTTATTAAGTTTCTGTTGCTTGTATTAGGGTGTACTATTTTTATACATTAATCAGATCACATTCCATTAAATTACTTGGAAAACATGGGATCAAACATTGTGAGTGAAAGTGTCTGTGTATCTGTGTGTCTGTGTACATTTCCCTACGCAATGACTCTGTCAATTTTTACTCTACACACTCGAAATTTTATATACAGGCTACTGAGATTTGGGAAAATCAATGTGATCGGTTTTTCGCCAGAAATTTGGCGATCAAGGGGTAAAAATACAACGATTTGACCTTTGAGAACTCTACCAAACTCCTCCGACAATTTTGGGTCTACACACTTGAAATTTTAGATATAGGTTCCTTGCCTTGATTGGAGCCCAAAACAATAAATTTTACGAGGTAATAATAGGGGTCAAAGTTTAAAAAAATTGACCTCTGCGTTCTCTTTCAAATTAGTCAGACAATTTCCGGTCTAAATATTTGAAATTTTACATAAACGGTATTCAGAGATAGCGCAAGCTTTTTCATCAGTTTGGGTCGGAAATTGTTAGTTACCAATATATAAATGTATGTATCTTTGTCTGTTTCATGTCTGCCTTAAACTGTCAATAGAGGCAACGGATTTTACCAAGATCAGTATCGTTTTAAAGTTCGACCTTTCATACGACAAATATCGCCAGATAGGCTAAAAACATTAATATCTTCCCCTTCAACTAGGCACTTTTCTACAGGGTGGGGGTCACTTTTTTCGCCGATATTTTTTAAAGTTATCTTCTCCTTTAGATTGTCTAGCATTAATTTTTTAAAATGTCGCTTTCAGTTTGGCGGTGGTCGTAACAGCATAAACGTTAGGTTTTACCCTGTTCTTTTCCTCCTTTGCGGTACGGGTTCGAGCCTGCCTTCCTACTACCACTTTTTATTTTGCTCAACATACACATCCAAACACCCGGGCAGCGCCGGGCTGAAATGCTAGTATATATATATATATATATATATATATATATATATATATATATATATATATATATATATATATATATTGTATAATATATACAGGAATTTACATCGGTAGTCGGTACCGACGGTTTCAAGCCCGGTAGTTGAGGACTGCTCTTAATGTCCGCCTCAGGCTCTCTTCAGCCGACTCTCATCTTATATATATATATATATATATATATATATATATATATATATTAAGAAGGCACATAAAGGAAAGATTTTGGTGGACTTTTTTGTAATTTATATATTTATTTTACATCCATGCAAACAAAGTAAATTTTGGATCCTACTGAGAACAGAATACTAATACTAAAAATATTACATTTTATTTTTTTGCAGATGCTCATGCTGATTGAACGATTATTGAATATTAACGGAGTATCATTTTCATCAAACATTATCCTATGAATAGTTATTACCTTATGTGGAAGATTACAATGACATTATTGGGAAGATTAATTATACAAGATATTTAATTAGTTTTATGAAATTGTTCGGAAAACATAAAATATCTTTTTGTAAAATATGTTAAATTTTCAATAGTTAATAAGAAATCAAATCACAAACTGGGACAAAGAAGAAATCCAACTTAAAAAAGGCATATTCTTGTTATATGATTTTATTAAACATCACATTCAGTGACACATATGAGAATTCACACTGGAAAAAAGGCAATATTGAGAAATCTTTTTCTGTAAAATAGGGTTCACTAAAACATGTGAGAACACACTGGCGAAAAAAGAGCTCTCAGCTAGTTTCAATAAAAAGAAGGGAATGTTGGGAGCTGGTATGGCTGTCCCATAGCTTCACAATTTTCAAAGAAAGAAAATTAAAAACACAAAAATATTAAAGCAAAACATAGTCAGCATCACAATCTTTAAAGAAAGGAATTTTTTAAAAAGAAAAAAGATTAAAGCAAAACAGCTTTTTATCTGGTAGAAAGTTTTTCCTCAGCTTAAAACATTTGAAATGAAAAACATGTTTCTGTAAAATGTAAAATATTCTTTGTTTAAAAAATCAAAATTAATGAAACACATGAGAATTAAGATTACGGAAAAGCCACATACTTGTGAAGTGTGTGGATATTCTTTTTCTCAAAAATAATCAGCTTGTTATACATATGAGAACTCACACTGGGGAAATTATAGGAGCAACCGGACTTATGAAAAAGAATTTTACAAGCTATCTTACAAATATACCAGGTAAACCAAGTGCAAAGGAGATTCAAACAATTGCACTTAAAGGGACGGTTAGAATCTTAAAAAAGATCTCTCGGTTGGAGTGTCTAAAATAGCAGGTGTATGTTTGGCATCTGGTAGGATGCCCCATCCCTGGCTTAAACAAAATGATAAGAAAAATGAAACAAAGGGAAAAGCCACATTTTTGTGAAGTGTTTCGATAGTCTTGTTCTCAAAACTCAAAGTAAATGAGGTATATGCGAATTCAAACGGGAGAAAAGCAACATTTAAAGTTCGTGAATATTCCTGTTATAAAAACTCATTGGTAGTGGCAAATATGAGTAATCACACTGGAGGAAAGCCACATTCTTGCAGTGTGTAAATAAAGCATCGTTAGTGAAACATATGAGGAAAATATACTGGGGAAAAGATATTCTTGTGAAGTGTGTTCCTTTTCTCAAAAATCGAATTTAGTAGCACATCTGAGAACTGACACTGAGAAATTGAATGCCTAGACATTATCCTCGAGCGTCTAAGGTCTATCTGTACAGGTGGTTGCCAGAACAGCCTGACATGAGGATATATTTTTGAGAAGTAAAGCCTGACCAAATAATTAAAATCGCAGTATTTGCTGCCCAAATAATAATGGAGACTCAACTAGCCTAGATAAATCCCTGTCCTGGAATCCAGTAAGACCAAGAGACCAGAACAAAAGATATACTACAAAATGGTTAATTGTGGAAAAGAAACTTATGATCTCAATTTCTTTACTAACTCAGTGTTTGACAGATAAAGAACTTTAATAGAACATTCAAATATCTATGTATCAAACATAGAGTTCAAGTGTTAGCCGCAGATCGTGGGCCCCTTGATTTATGAGAACTTCAACTGAAGTAAAATAAAATAAAAAAGAGAAAAGCCACAGTCTTGTGAAGATTGGGGATATTCCTTTTCTGAAAAAGCAAATTTAGCAGCACCATATGAAAACTCACACTGGTGAAAAACACATTCTTGCAAAGTGTGTAAATATTCTGCTTAAAATATATTGTTAGTGAAACATGAAAAACTGTTGTCAAGTTGTGGATATTCTTTTTTGAGAAAATCATAATTAGTGAAACATGAGAACTCACACTGGGGAAAAGCCACATTGTTGTAAAGTGTGTGGATATTGTTGTTCTCAGAAAGCATCATTAGTGAATCATATGAGAACTCACACTAAAGAAAAGACACATTTTTGTGAAATTTGTGGATATTCCTGTTCTCAAAGATCAAACTTAGTGACACATATGAGAACTCATTCTGGGGAAAAGCCACATTTTTGCAAAGTGTGTGGATATTTATTTTCTCAAAGATCAAACTTAATGAAACATATGAGAACCCACACCGGAGAAAAGCCATATTCTTTTGAGGTGTGTGGATATTCCTTTTCTCAAAGATCAAGCTTAGTGAAACATATGAGAACTCACACTGGGGAAAAACCACATTTTTGCAATGTGTGTAATTATTCTTGTTCTCTAAAAACATCTTTAGTGAATCATATGAGAACTCACACTGGGGAAAAGTCGTATTTTTGTGAAGTGTGTGGATATTCCTTTTCTCAAAAATCAAATTTAGTAGCACATATGAGAACTCACACTGGGGAAAAGCCACATTCTTGCAAAATGTGTAATTATTCTTGTTCTCTAAAAGCATCGTTAGTGAAACATCTGAGAACTCATACTGGGGAAAAGCAACATTCCTGTGAGGTCTGTGGATATTCCTGTTCTCAAAAATCAAGCCTAGTGACACATATGAGATCTCACACTGGGGAAAAGCCACATTCTTGCAAAGTGTGTAAATATTCTTGTTCTGTAAAATCAAAGTTACTGGCTTATATTAGAACTCACACTGGAGAAAAGCCATATTCTTGCAGTATATGTGAATATTCTTGTTCTCATAAATTAAGTTTAGTGATACATATGAGAAATAAACACACTTAGAAAACATCATATGCCCCCCTATACAACATATTTGTTATCTTAACAAGACCCCATCCCTATACAACCCGACGGTGCAGAACTAAAATTTACATTTGTTAACGCCAAAATGTGCACCGTTTGTTCATTTTCACCAGGATTGGACGTCCCTGGGAACATTTGGGCTAAAATGCTTAGCTTAGTCATTTTTATGCCTCGTTCAGCGTGCACTCACGTGAGACCATGCATGCTTCTTTTGTTTGTATGAGAAATCACACTAACAAAATTCGAAAACTACCTTACATAAAACTAATTACGTCTAAGGGAATGATTATAATCTTAAAAGATACTAGGTGAATAAATGATGAAAAAAAGATTGAACATAAAAAATAAATTAAAAAAACTAAGCATATATTGAATATCTTTATGTGATGGAAACAAGGTTGAATATAAAAATAAACAAACAAAAAACTATATAGTATAAGTATATATTGAATATCTATGTGATAAAAACAAAGGTGAAAATAAATAAACTAAATATATATCGTATATCTTTATGTGATTAAAACAAGGTTAAAAGGCCAGAGCCAGGAATAACGTTTGTTTGCTTTGAACTGATTTCCAATTTGACACCATCCCTACATAAACAACCTACATAAAGTTTTTGGTTGCAGTCGCTAGCATCACTATACAGTTTCAATCGATGCTGTTTAATAAATTGTTTTCCTATCATGTTAAGATGAGAACAGTAATCCGAATTAACCAATTTAAAAAAATGACACTGAATATTTCACATAAACAACTCTGTATAGTTATGAGGTGTCTGTCCATGAAAAGAAAGTGTGCTTTTATTGAAGCAACTTGTTGAGCTTCAGAAAGAGAACTTCAAACTAAGGAAATAGATTGTTTGCAGCCGTCCCAATGTTATTTATGGACACCGGAGCTTGATACAAAGAGGTATGCAAATTGGAAGAAGTCCATCGACAGAAATTCTACTCCATGAATCAGTAACTAATGTTTTATAGAGAGTGTGGCCAAGCCAAATTTTGTAAATTATGGATTATTTAAACGATATGGTTGCCGGGTAGATGATAGCTGGGCTTTAAAATACCGAACACCAAAGAAGGCAGCATCAGAGTCAAATCTCCATTTTATCGATTCTACACACAATTTTAGGCTATCTGGTGTACGAAGGTCGAACCCAGAACAGCATTTTGTGTTGAGATAGCCAGAGGTGGAAGGGTAAGTGCGTCAGAAATTTCGTGTAAATATTGAATAATTCATCCCCTGTCTTTCCAAACTTATAACTCCTCGGAAAATGTAATTCAAGCCCTAATTTAATTTTCAATTAAAGGAGCAAGAATAAAGCTTTCATTTAAAAAAAGAGAACACAAATAACGGGTTTTAAAAAAAGTTTTAAACTTCGGACTTTACAGGTAATTTTTTTTAAAAACACTGCTTTTTTGTTTTAAATTTAAATATATTATTCATTGATCTTTTATCTTCAATTTGTGATATATAACACTTTAGTGAGTAAATTAATTATTTACTTTTTAATAGACACTTCAAAATGGGAGGCGTGAATTAATTCGACCCCCTGTCTTTCCAAGCTAATAACTACTCGAAAAATGTAATTCACATCCTATTTTTTTTTCAATTAAAGGAGCAAGGACCAAAGATATATTGGTGGGTAAATTAATTATTTACTTTTTAATAGACATTTGAAAATGGGGTGGGGGCTGAATTAAAAAAAGGTTTTCTAAAATATATTCAGTTTATTGGAAAGAGCATAAAATTTCACATTAACCCTGAAAATATCGTAAAATTAGAATCAATAGAACAATTTTGATAGATTTTTAAAGTTTAAAAATTGAAAAATACTGAACTCGTAACATCAAATAATGCCATTACTGTTTCTTAAAAAATTAAAAATATATATTTCTATTTACTTTTTATACAACTTTAATAGTTTATTTTGGAAGTATAATCCATAAAGAAAATAAACAACCCACTTTAGAAAGAGAAATTACGATTTTTTTAAATATTTTATTCGCAGGTTCGTGTTGGGGGTGTCAAAAATTCCTATAAAAATTCTGATACACCTAGTGGAAGTGTACATTTCCCACGTTACCCTACGATTAAAACTCAGAAAAGAAAACGGAATTGTAGAAAGCGGTGAGTTCAGTTAAATGACAAAAATATGAAAGCTGCAAATAATCTA
Source organism: Euprymna scolopes (assembly GCF_053919585.1). Classification (NCBI taxonomy): domain Eukaryota; kingdom Metazoa; phylum Mollusca; class Cephalopoda; order Sepiida; family Sepiolidae; genus Euprymna; species Euprymna scolopes. The sequence goes on along the minus strand of NC_136527.1, from coordinate 161,161,321 downwards.
ACTTCGAATAAACTTACGTGAACGTATGGTTCTCTTGTGTGCTATAATCCGGGTTATCATTATTCTGGCCATATAGACGCAATCGTTACTTGTCATGAGATGCATTCTGCCATGTATTTACTCCTCCATTGAAATAAGTAATGTCAACATGTCTTACTCGATCATTTGTATGTGAGAGTGCCCCCTCCATTAAGTAGTTGTTTCCATATTAAACGTTAAACGCAGATTCGTAAACTCGTAAAAACTACTTGTTTCTACTTTTTTTAAATAGCTTTCATTCTTTATCATGGTTCAATAAATTTGTTTTAACACTAAATTAAAATCAAAGTGGAATTGGTGTTCATTTCTTCAAATTTTTTCTTTCTTTTTTCTATGTTCCATCCTTTATCATTACCTCATTTGTAAAAAGCTTTGTTGATATGTAGATAGAGCAAATGAATCAAATTTTAGTGATTGGATGAATTTTAAAAATTAATGACATGAAATGTTTGAGTTTCATATCAAAGATTCTTATTATTCTATGTAAGCCAAAGAATTCGTTGTCTTATATAGAATAATAAAAGTCTTTGATATGAAACTTAAACATTACATGTCATAATTTTTTTAAAATTCCTTGAATCACTAAAATTTGATTTATTTGCTCTATCTTGTATATCGGTCACAATTCGTCCATGTATGGAGTATTTAGGCTGGTGCATCTGCTACTAATTTCTCACTTTTAGAGGGGTTCAAAGGAGAGTCGCCACCCTAATAGGTCCCGAAATTTCAGCTAGATTCAGCCTCTCTCCCACCGAGGAAATGTTGCATCCCTCTGCCCATTTAAGAAGTATTTTAATGGTATATGCTCCGATGAACTACAAGCCCTTGTACCCTCGACGTAAATACGCCATCAAACAGCAAAATCCCACCCTTTCACAGTAGAGCTCCCCATATATCAGAAATCCTTGTACTCCAATGGGTTCTTCCCCAGAACTGCTAGACTTTGGAACTCCCTCCTTTCCTTACTGTACTGACATGCACGGGTACAAATGTTATATTAACAGACATATTGCTGCTCAACTCCCTACATAGTGTTCCTGCAATTATATCCAAGATAGTAGCCCCCTAACTTAAAGTTGTACCGAGCTTTGTTTTGGGTGAAAAGGCAATATAAAGGGAAACCGGTGTAGACATTGATGGAAAGTGTTCAGTGGATAAGTGTTGAAGTTCGTAGTTGGAGCGTGCGTTCATGTGTAGACGAGGGAAAAAGATTGTGGTAAAAAGAGGGTACGGATGTGTACCGCACGTGACGACAGCCATGGTTGATGGTTTACCACGTTCCAATGGAGAGGGGTGCGCTGTCAGCAGGAGCTGTGAAGAAAGAGAGAGTGTGTTGTCTGTTTAACCTTTTATTTCGTCACGTGATTGAGAACTGGCCACTGATTTCATTTCACCTGATTATTGTTATTTATTCATGTGCTCGAGTAGATTGCTGGTGTTTTTAACATATATATATATATATATATATATATATATATATAACATATATTAATTTTAAAATATATATATATATATATCTTTTTATTTAGCCAGTAGAGTTTAGTTTCCTAGAAGTACATCCAATGAAACAACATGTGTCTACCAAAGAGTGCTCAATGAGTAAACAGAGCAGGTATATGAAATTTATTTATACAAACATTGATGCCTACATATGTGCATACATGTTTCTGTAATCACCTGCGTTGGGGGATTACGTCTTCAGGCCAAGAATTATCGTCGAGAACTGATATTTCAAACAAAAACATTTTCTTTCGTTTACAAAGTTAGAATGTAACACAGGTGGGGGTTTATGAGCGGGAAGAGGGCAAGTGAGGTCTTTGAAGATAATAAATATATTTTTGTATATTCCCTTTTTTTAAGTTCATCTATCCTATCTTTTGGTTTTTATGTTAAGTTTTTCCTGTAAGCCTAAGAAGATAAACACGTCTCTGTTGCATTTGAAATTTTCGGATGAAGTGTTTTGTTTTGTTTTTCTGGTGAAATGATAGGTAAACGCCTTTTTTGTATTCGTTTGATATAAGCGATTTATTTTCTGTGATAGTTGTCGCGCCTATTCCTTTCTGTAAAATTGTAAAAAATGTCTACAACTTCAGTGCATAATGAAGAAAAGTAGCCTTTATTTTTGTTGTTGTTGTTGTTAATGTCTAAAGCAATTAAAAGATTTTCGAGTTTGTCTGTCCATTTTTCCAACGAATATACATTTTATATACGAATACAGTAAATTTATTAATGATATTTTTATCTAAAAATGCATAATTATCCAAAAATACTAAACATTAATGCAAAAAGAGAGAATTCTGCACGTTAGAACAACGCCAATCAACATCAAACTTTCATCAGCTGAAATACCAGTCGATCAGAACCAGGAAAAAAAGAATTTTTATTACGGTGGAGTCAGAAACTCACAATTTCTGCTAAATATTTAAGTTAAATAAATTAATTGTAAAAATATATGGAAAGGTAAATATTAGTTGTCTAGGACTTTTTCAAAGATAATTACTAATGTAAAGTTTTTAGGTATTGAGTTAAAAAAAAACTTGTTTTCACAAAATATGTTTAATTAATACCCAAAAGAGAGTTTAGGGTTTACCAAAAGATGTACGACTAATATTATCCCCGTTGAATGTACTGTTTGCTCCTGTTGTTTGTCTTACAAGCGAAAACACCAGGTACTCTTTCCATTATTCTCCATGTTTGCTTAAATTATTGAATAGCAGGCAAAAGATAAGAACGCCCTTTGTTTTTGTTTTACCACGAATAACAGAAAAGGATCGATCGATTTGAAAACTCAACTAAGAAGGAGATTTCGGTGCAGCAAATCCAAGTTGCATCTAAGAAGAACGATATCCCATCCACAATTTGCATCACCCTCTTCGCAGCTGTTGGAGCTTCATAAAGAAAACTCTTCCTGAACGACAAGTATATCTAAATCAACACCACATTTGCTTGCGATGTTCTTCTCACACTCATAGTGACTGTAAGTTTAAACTGAAATGTGCTGAATACGGAAGTGATAATCACAACACTGTCCTTGACCCGAGACCTGTCATGCAAGCTTTCCCTCTAAGAAACATGGAAGACCATCGCGGGGAGAGTAACAATGCTGCCACCCATTGCACACAGGTTTCTTGTGAAAACTTGTTTGACAAATCTTTTTAAAAAATTTGCATGGTCATTGTGCACCCTGAGGGAGAAAGACACAGACGATTCAAGGTGTATGTCATGATTGACGAGCACAGCAATAAGTAACTTGCTAGACCATACATAACTCATCCTATTATTGTCATATTCACTCAAAACATGGGTAGGTGTCTTAGAAATGGTCAAAAGAAGAACTTAGGGATACAGAATTGAATCTCTCGATGGACGCGTTAGCCTCCCCTTCATACACTCATTGAATGTGCCGAGGTGCCTAATAACCGCTCAAAAATTCCAACGCCTGAAGCAGCACGTGACTAGCAAAGGACATTACTGAGTTGGATCACGAAGCCTCCATCCTGTTAGTCTTGAGTCGCGACATAATTGATGTACACATGCTCTGAACATCTGCCTCAGTGCCTCACCGACACCCAGAGTCTTGCCCCAACGCAGTTCAGAACAAAAGAGAGACTCCACAAGAATGAGAGCGTGTAAAACATTTCTATTATGTGCAGACAAACCATTATCTGGTACTAAAATGCTGATAGAAGCATAAGAGTAGGTAATCGTAAGTTTAACCGAATCAAGTTTGATAACAATGAATTGCAAGTTTCATAATGTAATCATGTGGTTATAGTTTGATGACAATAAATTGCAAGTTTCATAATGTAATCATGTGGTTATAGTTTGATAACAATAAATTGCAAGTTTCATAATGTAATCATGTGGTTATAGTTTATTTTCTTATTATTTGTGTCATTTAACTTAATTCGCCTTTTAGCGCAATTCTTTCCTTTTATTTGAGTTGTTTATATGAATGTAGTGTTGCAAATAAATGGAGACATACAACACAACCTCTTTCCAAGGCTCTATTGAACAAAATTCACAGCTACTAATGTGTGATGTCCACAAGTAAAGGGTGATAACCCTAATAGTTATCTACCTTTAGGTATGCGCGCTCTCTAATAAAGAAGGCTCTGTTTTATTGAACAAAATTCACAGCTACTAAAGCAAGAGAAAAAGAACTGAGTCTTTTAAAGAATAAGGACGCGTGCAAAATTATGTGACAAGAAATGGAATTTGCATATCTAATATTTTTAAAATAGTAAGAACAAAACAATTTGCATTAGCGTTTCGTTTAAATGAAAACATAACAGTAAGTCATCTTATTTTCCCATACTCTGAACTAACTGATCATCTCGGTAATTTCTAAGATCATTTTCAGTTGCTTGGAGTAACGAGTGACGATTGTCGAGTTTTACATTACTAGCATATCTAATATTTTTAACAACAAAACAATTTGCATTAGCATTTCGTTTAAATGAAAATATAACAATCTCCCAACTTGTAAAAGAGATTGTGAATTGTTGAGTTTTTTTTTTGATTTTCTTTTATAAATCAGGAAAGGAAAGAATTCATAAACCTTTGAAAATCAGAAACTCCGTTAATGACACCCATGGCGTTTGGATTGGTACACACGATTTCCAGCTTGAAAGGCTGCTTAGGACCGATCTGCAGGACAAATGTCGATCTGGTAGTCCGCTTTGGATAAGTCAATTGTACTAAATATACGATATTGGTCTATTTGGTTCACGAGATGTTCAATACGAGGCAAAGGGTATGTATGAAGTAAGGTGAAACGGTTAGTAGTTTGGGAGAAATCAACTACTAATCGTTTCTTTTTATTAGGCGATGAAGTCACAACAATCTGAGCAGGCCATTGCTTCAATTACATCCATCACAATCAAGCAGTTTTAGAATTTCCTTTTCAACGAATCGAGCATCCTCCGCACTGTAATTTCGGGATTTAGCTGCAATAGGTTTGCAATCAGGGGTTAACTTTCGAAACAATATCACAGAGACAAAGCTGATCTTAGGGCGCAGATTTTTAGGATATCATGAGGTCCACCAACAGAAATAGTGATACCCTGATGTAGTTTGAAGAAAGCACTCCGAGTATAATATCCATACAGGAAGCAGGAAGCACACAATTTCTTTATACTCGCAACCATTGAAGGAAATGTTCTCCGTGCAATATTCCGATAGTTTGAGGAAAACGGCGGATGATGCCATGGAAATTGCAGAATTACGTTTCGAAGTAGACAGCTTCATTGTTTTAACAATACGAGCACTGATAAAGTTTTCAGAACTGCCGGTGTCTAGGAGGGCAGTTAATTATTTCCTTTTAATTCAACAATTTTAGTAATGAGGGGCACCTATCACCACCTTTAGCATGGGCTACCATAATAGCAGAAGTAGAACATGAATGGGTCGACATAGCAGAACGACAAACTTTGGAGAAATTACCGGGTTTACCACAGTTTCGACATACCTAATCGCGGGCAGGACAATGACGGCGATCATCCTTAAAGTGACGTCTCCCTCCACAGTTGTAACACTTGTCATGAGCAGGAAAGACAGCAGATAATTGTACAGAGTCACACTCGGTACGAGAACCAGTAGAATCAGAAATGTTAGTAATTGTGGCCTCCTCGGCAGGATGAGTAGACACATTGTTAGTTCTAATAGTAGTAGTAGTAGTAGTAGTAGCAGCGGCTGTTCCAATCGGGGAAGCGTATAATTAAACACGAAAGTGAGCTTGTTCTAGAGCCCTAGCACATTGAGTAGCCTCTTTGAGAGTAAACGTATCAGTTTTAAGTAGTTTAGCACGTATTACTGGGGATCGAAGACGGCATATAAACGCATCACAGACAGATTCATCCCTGTAAGTAGTAGCAGTAAGGTATTTAGAGTAACAGTCAGCGGCAAGTCGATTCATGACCTGAAGATTATTGGTTGACAGACTCGTTTTCTTGTTGCAGACGTGTGGAAAGCAGATGTCTAGCATGAATAACACTTGAAGACTTGTAAACATCTTCCAGTAATTCGACAGCGTGCAGAAATCCTGAACAACTCTCGATAACGTCAGCAACGGTGGGGCCGATGTTTAAATAAAACACTTCGAGTTTATCAGGGTTTAACGAAGCAATAGTTGATCTTGAGGGAAATAAATGTTTGTTCAATAAATTGTAGTGTTTTAAATAAATGAAAACGTAAAACAAACCTCTTTTCAAGGCTTTATTGAACAAAATTCACAGCTACTAAAGCAAGCAAGAAAGATATAAGTCTTTTGAAGAAAAAAGAACGCGTGCAAAATCACGTGACAAGAAACTGTATTTGCAAATCTTTTTTTTTTAAATAGTAAGAACAAAACAATTTAAATAAAACTATTTTAAACAGTAAGAACAAAACATTTTAAATGAAAATATAACACACACATATGATCTTTTTAGACGGAGGCTAATTCTTCAAATAGGGAGATTACTTCCCCAGTGCAAAAGTATTATTATTTGATTGAGGCATTACCAACAGATATTGCCGAAGTAGAGGACATTTACAGAGCACCTCCTACTGAGGAGTCATACGTTACTTAAGCAAGCCATTCTGGAATGGAGCAGTGTTTCAAAAACAGCCAGATTGAAACAACTTTTCAGTGAGTTAACCCTTGTCGACTAAAAGCCTTGTCAGCTTTTGAGACAGATGTTCAGCCTACTCGGTGCACGCACGATGGACGACAATATCTTACAGCAGTTTGTTTGGAGAAACTGTCCCCACACTTATCCCAGACGCATTCGTTGGAAATAAGGATCTGGCGCAGTTAATGGTTATCGCTGACCATTACCACCACGCGTCAGTTGTAACCAGCGTTAAAAAGACTCCTACCTATTTTTCAGAAAGCTAATCTGGTGCGATATGTCTGTTGCGCACCAAGAACCCTACTTACCTCCTTCTTGCTGTTTTTCAACACTTTCACGATTTGACACACCCCAGCAAGCAAGCAAGTCAGGCTTATCACAGCTTATTTTATTTTTGCCTAGCATGAATGGCAATATACGTAGATGAAGTGAGGCACGTATTTCATGCAAAACTACAAAAGTTCATCGTCATATAAACTCTACCACAGGCAGCTTCTCTGTACCTTACGCACGTTTCTCCCAAGATCACCTGGACATTGTTGGATCACTGCGACCTTCTGATGGTCATCGCTACATGCTCACCATGGTAGACTTTTTTTACACATTGGCCAGTAGCAATTTCTTTGTATGACATTTCAACAGACGTCGCATCCCGCGCATTCGTAGAGAACTGGATCTCTAACTTTGGTGTACCCATCACTGTTACCACTGACAGATGTCTCCAGTTTACATCACAAATCTTCCGAGACCTTTGCCAATCCTTCAAACTTTCTCACATAGCAACAACCGCCTATCATCCCTGAGCGAACGGGATTGTAGAGAGCTTTCAGCATCGACTTACCGCTGCATTAACATCTCAGACCAAACTGCATTGCTGGAGCAAACACGTGCCGCTCATGCTCTTTTCCATTTTTCTTTCCTTTTAGTTCCAACCATCGACGGGGGTTATTATAGTGAAGTGTTAAAATGCTTAACATGTGTTGTGTCTAGCTCGGACACTCAGACACAAAGCAAGCTAAGCACGGTAACACACACACGCGCAAAATAAGGTCATCAGGCAGAAAAAAATTGAAAACTTATCCTCCGTTGAAAAAAAAATATAAATTTGCAACAAAAATTGTTATAAATATATTTTATAACAAGCAAAACATTTCTTCAGATAAAATTAGAAAAAGATTAATTAAATATTTTAAAAAGCGGTTATGGTCGAAATAAAATTAAAATCCAGTGTTGAATATTAATCTTTATTTTTTACAATTTTTACTGATTTTCTTATGTTTTGTAAAGATAGATTAAAAAAAGTTTTGATGAGGAAAAATGACACTGAATGATTATGTAGCAGAGTGAAAAGCAATTTATTTTACTTTCAATTTTAGTATTCATGTTCTTTTTGTAAATCAACAATCTTATCCCCATCTGGAATCAATTCAAATGAACCGCTCTCGTCTTGGGGAGGCTTCATGTTTTGACAAGCTTCTGGGTTTGACCTTTATTCCCGAGCTGAAATAGAACACATATATCAAATCCATTGCCAAGCTCGCTGGAAAAATGGTTGGATATTTCTACCACTCCGGTAGATCTTTGACTCCTGATGCAATTCTCTACCTATATAGAAGTCAGGTACATTCCGTGATGGAGTACCGTTGCCACATCTAGGCAGGAGCTGCTAGAAGCAGCTTATTATGCCTTGACAGAGTACAAAATAGACTTCGTAGCTTAGTGGGGGATGTCCTTTTCTCTTCCCTGCAACCTCTTTCACACAGAATAAACATCGCAAGACTGTCTCTGCTTTATCGTTATTTTCAAAAACCACTATAAATAATTTCCACACTCTTTATCTGTACCTAAACCTAAATGTGCATTCTATTAACAAAGCTTCTTTCTTAGAACTGCACGCCCGTGGAACTCTTTTCTGCTTGGCTGCTTTCCAGCTGACTACAATATGTAAACAAGTTTTTGATAAGTCGTTCCCCCTAAGTAAATCAATTTATAAAATTCCTACCATTTATGTTTACTACGCTATGATCACATTATCCTCAAGTGGCCTCAGTGCCTTGTAAAAAATACTTTAATATTTCTCAATAAAAGATATTCTAATAAAATATTTAATAACATAATCTGTTATTGTCTATTCAAATATTTTTATTCCTATTTGTAAACAAGTTAATCATGCAAAAAGTAAGGGAAGACAATTCACAATTGATTTGTTTTATTTATTTATTATTAGAAAATAAAAGGAAAATATATTTAACCACCACGTATTAATATTAAAAAAACATTTTACTTTAAACATCCTGACATTAATATATGTAGACATAATTCATTAATCATTATTTCAGTTATTAATATCTGACCTGAATCACTTCTCTTGTTTTCATTTCAATTTTCATCTAATAAAGGTGGTTCGACTGTACATATTAGTAGGCCATAGGACATGCCTTATAATATACTGGTGTATATACATATAGATAACGTGCATACGTGTTCATGTAAGTTTATCTCTTTTATGTAAGTGAACTGGATTAGGTTTGCCAGAGTGTCGCATTGCTGCTATATGCTTTCTATAAAGTCACGTGATTGTGTAGTGGAACTGGATTAGTCTTCAAAGAATGTGGCATTGATGATATATATATATATATATATATATATATATATATATATATATATATATATATATATATATATATACATATATATATATTATAGTATAATAATATAAAGTCACATTGCTCTCCTGGTGTATACACTAAGCATTTTTTTCATTTATTATATCTGAAATAATGCTTGAAGCGACCTTAATCATCTGTCTTTTCAATGACCTGTAAGAAAGGTGCTCTCTAATGTGATATGTTCGACTGTACATATTAGTAGGCCATTGGACAGATAAGAGAGCATGTGTTGTAGTATACTAGTGCATATATACATATACATAACGTGCATTTGTACGTGTCAGGTTGTATTGTGTATATATAACCGTGTTCATGTAAATTTATCTCTTAATGTATGTTTTTTTTTCTCTTTTGTAAGTATACAGCCTCTGTGGTTTTCCCTGTGTGGGTTGATACACATATCAACATTGTTTACAACCGGAACAAATATCGTATGCGAGACAGTTCTTTTAACATGACGAACATAAATCTTTGCATTCCATATCACACAAAAGGGAAACATACCTTATCCTATTTACTTTCGCTCTATTGGTGGTTTTTACCTTACAAGAAATACATCTTCTTCTGAACAAAACACTATAACACAAATATATATTATTATATAACTTTATTCCATGTCTGTGACTTTTCTTTCAGTTTCACCCAATTATAGTTTTGTGATTATTTGTTTACTAATATTATATTATTCTCTTTTTCTCTTTATTATGACAATATTCATTTAGATTTGTTGCATCAATCATGAGTCCTTTCAAGTGTGTTCGATTTAATCTTGTCTAGTTTGAAGTTCTCATGTAAATAAATGCAAATTCTTAGAAGAAAAAGGCACACATTTCACAAGAATGTGGCTTTTTATCTTATCTTTATTTTTGTTGGGACCAGAGCCTTCCACCAGATGCCAAACATTCTCCAATTATTTTAGTGACTCCAATTGAAAGATCTTTTTATGATTCAACCGTCTATTGTGGTGCAATTGTATTTATCTTTTACTTGCTTCACCGATAGTTTTTGAAATTTTTTTTCAATAGCCTGGTTGTTCCTATAATCAGTGGAATGACAGATCTTTTGATTCCAGTTTCTTTTCATGTCGTACATAAGTCCTTGCTATTTTGTTATTTTCTTCCTCTCAGATCTGTTCAGGCCATCATCATTAGGGACGCTAACTTTAACTTGAGTTGGTACTTTCTCCCTCTTGTCCCATATCAACATGTCCGGCTTAATATCCCGTTTTCTATGTATGTAGATGTAGAAATTTCGTAGTCATAATGGATGGTGTATGACTTATTACTAACTGTTGTTTCTGGTACATGTTCCCAAGACTTGCTAATACATGGAATATTCAAGATCTTACAGTGGAGTTACTTAAACACGCCATTTTGTCACATTGTATAATAGTCGTTACCAACAGGACATTACAATTGGATGTAAAGAGGTTAACAATGTGTGGCAGAATCAGCAATTGTTATTATTGCTGAGTGAGTATGTAACATTGTATAATAGTCGTTCCCCAACAATTAGATGTCAAGAAGCTAACATTCTCTACTTCTGTGTGGCAGAATCAGCAATTGTTTGTTATTGTCTTCAGGGAGGTAAGAATTCTTGATTTTCTCTTGTAGGATCTCATTCGACGTTCTGCTCCATTTTTCAAACTTTGAATAATGGTAGCAATATAATAATACCTTCTTTTGTGCAACTGTCCAGGGTTGGGTTTTTAGGCCTCTTCTGTTTCCTTTTCTTGTAGTTGCACATGATGGTTTGGGGCCAGGATCTAATTCACGATCTGTTGGCTGATCCAAGTGGACCTCTGTCATGGTAGTGCCATTATCTGAGGTAAGAGGGTTCAAACCTTCAAATACCTTTTCTCGTCTGGTGTGTGAACGAGGTAAGGGACCCTTTTTATCCTGGGCGACGGCCAGCCAGTATGTATTATTTTTGGTATGCATTTTCATTTTATTTCCTCATTGTCAGCATCTTTTGATTTAATATTCAAAGCTACCCCCTATAAATAGAGGGGTTTCCCCTATCCGCAACCTGGGGACGCTCTGTATGGCTTGAGGATACAGCACAACAGTGAGTTGTCATGTGTCTCACAAAATTTGTTTTTTAGAACAAGAATATCCACACACTTCAGAAGTATGTGGCTTTTCCGTTTTTTTTATTTATTTTACTTTTGTTAGCGTTAGGAGATAAAGGTTTCTTCCTGGAGCTAACACTTGATTCTATTAGTTTTAAATTTATATCCGAGGGCTCTTTTAAGAATAGACAATGTTCCCTTTATGACTGCTATATGTATTTCCCTGCAGCTTGGTTTTCCAGGGATTGCTTCTATTTCTGAAGGTTCTTTTTTATTAGGCCAGTTGCTCCTGTCCAAACTGGTATAATGTTTATTTCTGTCAGACCATGTCATTTTAAGATCATTTTTACGGTCCTGTAGTGTGAGTTCTAATATGCATAAATAACATTGATTTTTTAAAGCAAGAATATGCACACACTTCACAAGAATGTGTTTTCAGATCAATTTTTAGGTGCTTATATTTTGTTATCTTCTCCCCTTCTGCTCTATTAAGGCCAAAGTCGTTTGGAACTGTGTGAGTTACTTATGTCTGACTAAGTCTGAATTTTGAAAAAAGAAGATGCACACACTTCGTAAGTATGTGGATTTTCACCCAGTGTGAGTTATCTTATGGCTGACTAAGCTTGATTTTTGAGTAAAAGAAGATCCACACACTTCACAAGTATGTGGCTTTTCCCCGGTGTGAGTTCTCATATGTCTGACTAAGTCTGATTTTCGACAAAAAGAAGATCCACACACTTTGCAAGTATGTGGCTTTTCCCCAGTGTGAGTTTTCATATGGCTGACTAAGCTTGATTTTTGAGTAAAAGAAGATCCGCACACTTCACAAGAATGCGGCTTTTCCCCAGTATGAGTGTTACTAAAACATGTTTTTGAGTAAAAGAAGATCCACACACTTCACAAGTGTGTGGTCTTTCCCCAGTGTGAGTTCTCATATGCCTGACCAATTCTGATTTTCGACAAAAAGAAGATCCACACACTTCACAAGTATGTGGCTTTTCCCCAGCGTGAGTTATCATATGGCTGATTAAGCTTGACTTTTGAGTGTGTGACTAAGACATATTTTTGAGTAAAAGAAGATCCACACACTTCACAAGTATGTGGCTTTTCCCCAGTGTGAGTTCTCATATGTGATACTAAATCTGATTTTTCTGAACAAGAATATCCACACATTTCGCAAGTATGTGGCTTTTCCCCAGTGTGAGTTCTAACATGTCTGACTAACCCTGATTTTTTAGAAAAAGAAGATCCACACACTTCACAAGCATGTGGCTTTTCTCTAATGTGAATTTTCTTATAGCTGATTAAGCCTGATTTTCAACAAAAAGAAGATCCACACATTTCACAACTCTGTGGCTTTTCCCCAGTGTAAGTTCTCATATGTGTGAATATATCTGAATTTTCAGAAGAAGAATATCCACAAACTTCGCAAATATGTGGTTTTTCCCCAGTGTGAGTTCTCTCATGTCTCACTAAGTTTGATTTTTTCGAAAAAGAAGATCCACACACTTTACAAGCATGTGGCTTTTCCCCAGTGTGAGTTAGATTATGGCTTACTAAGCCTGATTTTCGGGAAAAAGAAGCTCCACACACTTCACAGGTATGTGGCTTTTCCCCAGTGTGAGTTCTACTATGTATAACTAAGTGTGATTTTTGAGAAAAAGAAGATCCACACACTTCGCAAATATGTGGCTTTTCCCCAGTGTGAGTTCTCATATGTAGGACTAAGCCTGATTTTCGAGAAAAAGAAGATCCACACACGTCACAACTATGCGACTTTTTTCCAGTGTGAGTTCTCATATGTATGACTAAATGTTATTTTTCAGAACAAGAATATTGACACACTTCACAAGTATGTGGCTTTTCCCTAGTGTGAGTTATCTCATGTTAAACTAAGATTCACACACTTCACAGATATGTGGTTTTTCCTCACTGTGATTTCTCATATGTTTCACTAAAATTGTTTTTTTTTTTGGAACAGGAATATCCACAAACTACACACAAATGGGAGCTTTTCCTTAGTGTGAGTTCTCATATGTTTGTACTAAGTATATATTTTGTTGAACGAGAATATTCACACACCTCACAAGTATATGACTTTTCAGGAGTGTGAATTTTCATATATATTGTCTCTTAACACCACATACTTTTCTTTCTACAAAAATTTTCTTACCGCTATAAAACTATAGAGCTGTAAAAATATTGTCTTACTTCTATAAAACTATAGTGCAATAAAATATTGTCTTACTTCTATAAAACTATAGTGCAATAAAATATTGTCTTACTTCTATAAAACTATAGTGCAATAAAAATATTGACTTAGTGCTATAAAACTATAGTGCTGTAAAAATAATGTCTTCTTAAAGCCACATACTTTTCTTTCTACAAAATCTTTCTTAGTTTAATAGTTTCGAGTGTTGTAAAAAATATTGTTTTCTTTAAGCCACATACTTTTCTTTCTGCAAAATCTTTCTTCGTTTTATAGTTTCGAGTGTTGTAAAAAATATTGTTTTCTTAAAGCCACATACTTTTCTTTCTACAAAATGTTTCTTATTGCTATATTTTCGGTGCTGTAAAAATATTGTCTTCTTAAACTCACATACTTTCTTTCTACAAAATTTTTATGAGTTTAATAGTTTCGAGTGTTGTAAAAAATATTGTTTTCTTAAAGCCACATACTTTTCTGCAATTTGATCTCTTATTTCCTTTTGTCTCTATTCAACAAAAATCTATTACCTTTAAGATGTGTTATGTTTTCACCAATGTTTCATAAAATTCATCAAAAAGTATAATCTTGCAGTAGATGTCGGTGTACTCTTTCAAATGAAGTAATAATTGTTGATAGGATGATGCTTAGGAAAATTAAACTCCATTAAAATTGAATAATAGCGTCCAATCAGGAACATCTGCAAAAGTAAATGAAATTCAATATTTTTAATATTTGTATTCAAATATTAGTATTATGTTTGTTTATTGTTATTAATATTATTAGATTGAATTGAATATCTAGATTAATTTAATCTAAAAAAAATTTATACGAGACACTTTACGAAAATAAACAGATATTTTCTAACTTGACACAGATCCACTCCATACAGGTGTTATTTTAAGATATAGTCCCGTTGAAATTATAGCATTTTTTGATGACGAGCATTTCAGCCATGCCTTGCCCGGGTGTTTGGAGGTGTAAGTAAAGCAAAAAAAAAAGTTAATTTTTAAAAACTTTGACTCTTATAATGACCCATTAACATTTATTGTTTTTGGCTCAAATCAAGTTATTAAGTTATATACATGTCAAAGGAACCTGTATCAAAATTTTCAAGTGTTTGGACCCAAAATTGGCGGAGTTTGGTAGAGTTCTCAAAGGTCAAATCGTTGAATTTTGACACCTTAACAGCAAAGTTTCTGGCTGGAAAAGGATTACAAAGATTTACCCAAATCTCAGTAACCTGTATATAAAATTTCGAGTCTGTAGACTGAAAATTGACAGAGTTACTGCGTATGGAAATGTACACAGACAGACACGTTCACTTTTATAGATACACAGATGTAAATCAAAATGAGAAGAAAAACATATATTACAATATGAATGGCAATGATTGATGAGAATGTACACAGACAGACACGTTCACTTTTATAGATACACAGATGTAAATCAAAATGAGAAGAAAAACATATATTACAATACGAATGGCAATGATTGATGAGAATGTACTGCGTATGGAAATGTACACAGACAGACACGTTCACTTTTCTAGATACACAGATGTAAATCAAAATGAAAAGAAAAACATATATTACAATATGAATGTAAATCAAAATGAGAAGAAAAACATATATTACAATATGAATGGCAATGATTGATGAGAATGCAGTTGGGAGATTCGAAGTTCGTATATGTCATGGTTACCACCTGACGAAGGCCAGAGGAATAGTTGGTCGAAACATTGTGAAAACTAATAAAGATGAGGATAATAGTCCGCAATAAATAAATTAATATAAATAATACTCATCTTAATAATTAATTCCAATTAAAATAAAAAGAAGTGTGTAGCAAATTTGATACAATTGTAAAATTGATATTATTTTCCGATGGTAATAATTACATGTTTGGAATTTTACAATGTTTGACCTATGTTGTTTTACTTTTATATATTCATTCATATATGCTCCTTTTTACAATATGTTTTATTGTGTAACGTCTATCAAACTATGTTATTTCCTTTCATATATTCATATCTTCTGTTTATAATATGTTTTATTAACGTCTATTAATCACTAATCTATGTACATAAACTAAATTATAAACATTTTTAAACTTATGTTCTTATATTTATTGTGTAACGTCTATCAAACTATGTTATTTCCTTTCATACATTCATTCATATCTTTTGTTTATAATAGGTTTTATTGTGTAACGTCTATCTAACTATGTTATTTCCTTTCATATATTCATTCATATTTGTTCCGTTTTACAATATGTTTTATTGTGTAACGTCTATCAATTACTAATCTATGTACATAAACTAAACATTTTAAAACTTATGTTCTTCTTATTCTATAAAAACTTTCAAATATTTTCATTTTATTCAATAAAAATACTCTAAATCCACCAAACGAATTTTAATTGTTTGCAACCTTTGTATTATTGCATAAAAATTTTCTTTTATATTTCCAAGAAAATATTTGAAGCAAACTTTCAAAAATTAAAAGCTTACAAGTGATAAGAAAAAAGTTTTAATTTTGAAACGTTCAAATTAATAGAACTTGCATTTATTAGTTGAACACAAAAGTTACGTTATAATTCCATTTTGTAGTATTTGTAATTCTTTGATATTTTGAGAGAGAAGACTAGAACGATAGACGAAATTGCAAAAGATACGTCATTGATGAGTTTATTGCAAACTAAAGTTAATTAAACCACTTAAAATAGACTTTTCTTAAATATAACTCAATCCCTACATATAGTCCCATTATATTTTGTTAAATATATATTTTCTTAGATTAAAGTATAAAAAACTGTAACAACTATAGACAAAAAATAGTTAATTATTAATACTTCTAATAAATTTACACGAATATAATTCAATATTTACATATTAAATCCAGTATATCACCAGCTAATTGAGTTTCAGTTACAGAAATGGCAGAAACATTGTAGAAATATTTAAAGATCAACATCTTTTCTTTGATTAATTTTAGGAAAATCTAGTTGTAGAAATGTTGTAATTTTTATTAAACGAAAACTGCGATTTACTTGATGTTGATATTATTAATATGTTGATAAGTAAAAAAAGTCGCCATAACCTTTTTTCATATTTTATCTTGTTTTTTTTAAAGTTTTTTTCTGCAGAAAAATATAATTTCTTATCGTCACATTCAATCTCTTATAAAGTCGTAAAAAATGTAGAAAAACTTGCGCAGCTTACAACTATCGTTGCGTTTTCAGTTTTTGTAATGTTAAAAACTAAATGTTGATGTTATTAATATTATAAGCTTTGTTACAGTAATAAAAAAAGTTGCCGCAGCTTTAAAAATTTAATTCTTGTTTTATTAGTCTCATTCTTGGTAGCTTTTAAAGATTAAAGACCAATTTATTAATAACCTTGCCATAACATTTACTTTTTAATTAAGTAAAAAGAAAATCGTGAAAAATATTGAATAATTTCACCTCCTGTCTTTCCAAGCTTATAACTACTCGAAAAATGTAATTCAATCCCTAATGTTTTTTTCAATTAAAGGAGCAATGACCAAGGTTTTATTTAAAAAAAACAACAAAAAACAAACATGAGTTAAAAAAAAAGTTTTAAACTTCCGACTTTACAGGTAAATTTCTAAAAAAAAAAACACTATTTTTTTAAATTTAAATATATTATTTATAGATCTTTTCTCTTCAATTTGTGACATATAACACTTTCGTGAGTAAATTAATTATTTACTTTTTATTATACATTAAAAAATGGGGGGACGTGAATTAATTCGAACCACTGTTTTTCCAAGCTTATAACTACTCGAAAAATGTAATTCAAACCCTATTTTTTTTTCAATTAAAGTAAGGTCTCATTAAAAAAAGCAATAAAAATACAACAAAAAACAAACAACGTGGTTAAAAAATAAAAAACTTCGGATTTTAAAGGTAACTTTCTAAAAGACGCTATTTTTTGTTTTAAATTTGAATATATTATTTATTGATCTTTTAACTTCAATTTGTGATATATAAAACTTTGGTGAGTAAATTATTTATTTACTTTTTAATAGACATTTGAAAATGGGGGGTCGTGAATTAAAAAAAAAAGGGTTTGTATTACTGTACACATAGATTCGAAAAAGTTGTCAAAAAACAAATATAGAACAAATAAATGTTATCAAAGGCAAGATAAGTTACTTTTCTACCTTACTGGATATATTTTTTGTGTTTTTATTCAGTGTAACATGTTTATTCAGCTCGAAAAACATGAAGTGTTTACCGATGTATTGGAAAATTCAAAATGGCAGCCAACTCTCTCTCGGAGAGGGTACGTTTGGGAAAAGGTATTATAAATAATAAACTAGACAAAATAGTGTTAGAAATTCGCTCAATATATGTTACCGTGACATAAGTTGACATGTATTCGGTTGTTTTTCGAGCTGAATAAACATGTTACACTGAATAAAAACACAAAAAATATATCCAGTTAGGTAGAAAAGTAACTTATCTTGCTTTCGATAACATTTATTTGTTCTATATTTGTTTTTTGACAACTTTTTCGAATCTATGTGTACAGTAATACAAACCCCCCAAAAATATCATATTCGGTTTATTGGAACGAGCATAAAATTTCACATTATTAAACTATTACATGAAAATACAGAATGATACTCAATGGTATGTTTTATTTATTAAGTTGTTATATGAAAATACAGAATGATATTTTATGGTATGTTTTATTTATTCAATTGTTACATGAAAATACAGAATGATATTTTATGGTACGTTTTGTTTATTGAATTGTTACATGAAAATACAGAATGATATCTTATGGTATGTTTTGTTTATTAAATTGTTACATGAAAATACAGAATGATGTTTTATGGTATGTTTTGTTTATTAAATTGTTAGATGAAAATATAGAATGATATTTTATGGTATGTTTTGTTTATTAAATTGTTACATGAACATACAGAATGATATTTTATGGTATATTTTGTTTATTAAATTGTTACATGACAATACAAAATGATATTTTATGGTATGTTTTGTTTTATAAATTGTTACTTGAAAATACAGAATGAAAAAAAAAACTTAAAGAAAGCAAAAGTCAATTCTCCTCGGCCACAATAATTTGAATCTTCGAACAATTACATGTCGTGTTGACCGTTAACTGGTCTTTAAATGGGTGATCATTTTACAATGAATTTATATAGCAAAGTCTAAAATCTTAAATAATAATTATATTTTGAAAATTTTCTTTGCGGATATTTTTAAGGTTATTGAAATTTATTAGCCAATAAAAGTAGAGTTAGAATTTTGAAGTGATGGCCAGTAAATGGGTGATCATTTTATATAAACTTTATAGAAGAATATGATCGTATTCTTAAATCTAAAATATTGGATAAAATAATAATACTAAATAAGTGCATTCAATATTTTCTAAAAATATTAAAACAATTAAAAACCGCAAAAACAGTTTTTGTGCTAAGTTGTCTAACAATTCAACCATATTTGAATTAAATTATCGTGTTTATGATAAACGTTATTATTTTCTAAGAAATCACATAAATTTTACTAAAAATAAACGAATTTCCGATTTAAAAAAATCTTATTGTCGGAAATTTTTATTGATTGGAGATTCATACTTTTTTTTTTATTTACGTTTGTTAAAAGCAGAATCCATAGTTTTATTGGATTGCAATAAAAAATAAACTTATTTTAATGTTTAACATTATTTTAAAAGTTATTGGATGCATTTTTTGAAATTGTAAACAAAAATAAATGAATAAAATAAAATAAGAAAATAACTTACGTATCGTTTTTGAAATTCAATACGAAAACAAAAAAGTGAGGTAAGTTCGTTGTTTTTTTTTCCTTTGTGTTAAAAACAGAAAATCTGTTTTGTTTGTTAAGATTTCTTTAGTAAATTTATACAACTTTTTGTGTATGTGTTCAATTCATTACGAAATAAA